>NC_057726.1:130076-137506 GCF_004010195.1 Chiloscyllium plagiosum | reverse complement strand
GGAGATTGCGGTCCTTGAAGAAGGAGGCCATCTGGGTTGTGCATTTTTGTTCTGGTCCTCCTGGGAGCAGATGCGGCGGAGTCGAAGGAATTGGGAGAATGGGATGGCGTTTTTACAGGGGGCAGGATGGGAGGAGGTGTAGTCCAGTTAGCTGTGGGAGTCGGTCGGTTTGTAGTAGATGTCCGTGTTGATTCGGTCGCCTGAGATAGAAATAGAAAGGTCGAGGAAGGGGAGGGAGGAATCTGAGACTGTCCAGGTGAATTTGAGGTCGGGGTGGAAGGTGTTGGTGAAGTGGATGAACTGTTCAACCTCCTTGTGGGAGCACGAGGCGGCGCCGATACAGTCATCGATGTAGCGGAGGAAAAGGTGGGGGGTGGGGCCAGTGGGGCCAGGAGACCTCACTTTCTCCTCACAGCTCAGCAAAACAAAGCAATAGCCCTCGATCATAGAACATAAAACATAGAAAAGCACAGCACAGAATAGGCCCTTTGGCCCATGATGTTGTGGCGAGTATTATTTCTAATCTAAAATAAAATAACCTAACCTACGTGCCCCTCAACTCACTGCTGTCCATGTGCATGTTCAGCAGTCGCTTAAATGTCCCTAATGACTCTGCTTCCACCACCACAGCTGGCAATGCATTCTACGCATTCACAACTCTCTGCGTAAAGAACCTTCCTCTGACGTCCCCTCTATACCTTTCTCCTAATATCTTAAAACTATGACCCCTCGTACCAGTCAATCCTGCCCTGGGGAAAAGTCTCTGGCTATTGACTCTGTCTATTCCTCTCATTATTTTGTACACCTCGGTCAGGTCACCTCTCTTCCTCCTTCTCTCCAGAGAGAAAAGTCTGAGCTTAGTCAATCTCTCTTTGTAAGACAAGCCCTCCAGTCCAGGCAGCATCCTGGTAAACCTTCTTTGCACCATCCCAAAGCCTCCTTATCTCTCCTATAATAAGGCAACCAGAACTGGACACAATGCTCCAAGTGTGGTCTCACCGGGGTCTTCTAGAGCTGCAGCAAAACCCCACAGCTCTTAAACTTGATCCCCCTCATTAATGAAAGCCAAAACACCAAATACTTTCTTAACAACCCTATCCACTTGGGTGGCAATTTTGAGGGATCTATGCACTTGAACACCAAGATCCTGCTGTTCCTCCACACTGCCATGAATCCTGTCTTTAATCCTATATTCAGCATTCAAGTTCGACCTTCCAAACTGCATCACTTCGCATTTATCCAGGTTGAACTCCATCTGCCATTTCTCAGCCCAGCTCTGCATTCTGTCTATGTCACGCTGCAGCCTGCAATAGCCCTCGATACAATCAACGGCACCTCCAATCTTTGTCTCATCTGCACATTTACTAACCCACCCCTCAACCTCCTCATCCAAGTCATTTATAAAAACTACAAAGAGCAGAGGCCCAAGAACAGAGCCCTGCAGGACACCACTCACCACTGACCTCCAGGCAGAATACTTTCCATCTACAACCACTCTTTGCCTTTTGTCAGCCAACCAATTCGGAATCCAGACTGCCAAATCTCCCTGTATCTGACTTGATGAATGAGTATACCATGGGGAACCTTATTCAATGCCTTGCTGATGTTCATATACACCACATCCACCACTCGTCCTTCATCGACCTGTCGCGTCACCTCCTCAAAGAACTCAATAAGGTTTGTGAGGCATGACCTGCCCCTCACAGTAAGGAACTAAAGATCTTCACCAGCAACTTAGCAACCTCCTTTCTCACTTTCCAGGGCAACCTAGGATAAACCTGGTCTAGCCCTGGGGACTTATCAATCTTGATGATTGCAAATATTTCCAGCACATCAACTTCATCAATCTTGAACTGTTCAAGCCTGTTTCCCAGCTCCTCAAAGTTCTCATTCACAACAAGATCCCTTTTTTAGTGAAAACCGAAGCAAAAAACACATTTAGGGCTTTCCCTATCTGCTCAGACTCCATGCACAAGTTCCCTAAGCTATCCCTGTCCGGCCCTACCTTTTCCCTGATCATTCTCTTATTCTTCACGAATGAGTAAAATGCCTTTGGGTTCTCCCTAATCCGTCCTGCTAAGGCTTTTTCATGCCCCCTCCTGGCTCTCCTCAGTCTATTTCTGAGCTCATTTCTATTAAGCCTTTAATCCTCTAAAGCTGTGCTAGATCCTTGCTTCCTCCATCTTACGTAAGCTGCCTTCTTCCTTTTGACGAGAAGCTCCTCTGCTCTCATCATCCAAGGCTCCTTAATCTTACCCCTTCTTACCTGTCTCAGAGGAACAAATTTGTGCATCACTCGCAACAACTATTCCTTAAACAGTCTCCACATGTCTGCTGTGCCCTTTCTGTGGAACAATTGCTCCCAGTCTGTACTTCCCAACTCCTGTCTGATAGCGTCATAATTTCCTTTTCCCCAATTAAATATCTTCCCTTGGTAACTGTTCCTTTCCCTCTCCAAGGCTATGCTAAATGTGAGGCAGTTGTGATCACTGTCACCAAAGTGTTTTCCCACCACGAGATCTGACACCTGTCCTGGATCATTGCCGAGCACAAAATCCAAAATGGCTTCTCCCCTCATTGGCCTGTCTACATACGGAGTAAGGAAACTATCCTGACAAAAACGGCTTATCCAAACCATCTGCACTAAGGAGGTTCCAGTCAATATTGGGAAAGTTGAAGTCACCCATAACAACAACCTTGCTACATCTGTATTTTTCCAAAATCTGCTCACTCTTCAATCTCCCTACTGTTATTAGGGGGTCTGTAGAAAACCCCCAATGAGGTGATTGCTCCCTTGCTGTTCCTAACTTCCACCTGACTGACTGACTCAGTAGACAAACCAGCCTCAACAACCTTCGTTTCTGTAGCTGTGATGCAATGTCTGATTAGCAATGCTAATCCCCCTCCTCTTTTTCCACCCTCCCTGCTTTTTTTAAACTTTCTAAACCCTGGAACATCTAGCAACCATTCCTGCCCCTATAAAGCCACATCTCCGTTATGGCCACCAACATCATAGTCCCAAGTACTGACCCAGACTCTAAGTTCATCACTCTTATTTCTGACACACTTTGCGTTAAAGCAGACACACTTTAACCGATCCCTTTGTTTCATCACGTGAAAAACCTTCTCGATAGATTCAGTACATCCTGTCACTGCCCCATCTACAACTACCCCCTCTCAGATATGTAGCTCTGGTTCCCACCCCCTAGTCAAACTAGTTTAAACCTTCCCGAACCACACGAACAAATCATTGAGCGCATAAGTTGATACATATTTGTATGTTTGTTGTTCCTCCCCTCTGAATACCAGATTCATTACATAGAATTGCCATGGCTATATAAAGGCTTTTATTAGTATGGCAGACAAATCTGTACCCAGGTAGTCCAAAAAGGGCTGCCTTGTTTTATAGAAATTCTCAGCTTTTTATGGTGCACCATACTCATAAGAAAGTCCAAGGGGATGTGCTACATGACTAGCTTACACCAACCTGCCAGTTCCAGGGGATTTTCCGAAAACTTTCTGGTACAAAAAGTGAGGATACTGAAAAGCCTTTTTTTGTGTGCATCTAATGAAAGTGAAGTAACAAAGCCAAGAATAAGAGACTTCAAGTCCATCTCCACCTCCATCCCCAAGGCCTTCTCTATTTCGTCTACCATAGCGCTCCAGTGTGCCCGCAGTCTGTGGCAGGATCAAAGGCAATGATTAAATGTGCTCATACTCACTTTACATTTAGGCACTTTGGAGATGCTCCCACTTTAAATTTAGTGAGGCGGTCTGGGGCCAGATGGACCCTGTGGAGAATCTACAGTTGCAAGGTATGAGTCCTGTTGCAAATCGAAATCCTTCTTGCATTTTCCCAGGTATCCTCCCATATTTCAGATGAGATCTCAATGTCCAACTCCCACTCCCATACCTTATAGAGATGTTCAGTCTCGTCTGAGAGATCCTCTCCCAATAGATGATAAGCATTGCTTACAGATAATGTATCCTCAACACTTAACACCCTCTTCTCCATGTCACACCTATAAGGATCAGTTAGAACTGCGGTCCCTTTTGAAGTTTCTAATTTGAAAGAAATGAAAGAGATCCCTCCTGGGCAATTCATATTTCCGAGGCAAAAACAAGGACTGCAGATGCTGGAAACCAGAGTCTAGATCGGAGTGGTGCTGGAAAAGCACAGCAGTTCAGGCAGCATCCAAGGAGCAGGAAAATTGACATTTCGGACAAAAACCCTTCATCAGGGATAGAGGCAGGGTGCCTGCAGAGTGGAGAGATAAATGAGAGGGGGGTGGGGTGGGGAGAAAGTAGCATAGAGTACAATAGGTGAATGGGGGTAGGGAAGGAGGTGATAGGTCAGAGAGGAAGGTGGAATGGATAGGTGGGAAGGAAGATAGGCAGGTAGGACAGATCATGAGGGCGGTGCTGAGCTGGAAGGTTGGAGCTGGGGTGAGGTGGGGGAAGGGGAAATGAGGAAACTGTTGAAGTCCACATTGATGCCCTGGGGTTGAAGTGTTCCGAGGGGGAAGATGAGGTGTTCTTCCTCCAGGCGTCAGGTGGTGAGGGAGCGGCGGTGAGGAGGCCCAGGACCTGCATGTCCTCAGCAGAGTGGGAGGGGGAGTTGAAATGTTGGGCCACAGGGCAGTGGGGTTTATTGGTGCAGGTGTCCCGGAGATGTTCCCTAAAGTGCTCTGCTTGGAGGCGTCCAGTCTCCCCAGTGTAGAGGAGACTGCATCGGGAGCAACGGATACAATAAATGATATTGGTGGATGTGCAGGTAACACTTTGATGGATGTGGAAGGCTCCTTTGGGGCCTTGGGTGGAGGTGAGGGAGGAGACGTGGGCGCAGGTTTTGCAATTCCTGCGGTGGCAGGGGAGCGTGCCAGGAAGGGAGGGTGGTTTGTTGGGGGGCATGGACCTGACCAGGTAGTCATGGAAGGAATGGTCTTTGCAGAAAGCAGAAAGGGGTGGGGAGGGAAATATATCCCTGGTGGTGGGATCCGTTTAGAGTTGGCGGAAATGTCGTCGGATGATGGGCGGCACGGTGGCACAGTGGTTAGCACTGCTGCCTCACAGCGCCAGAGACCCGGGTTCAATTCCCGCCTCAGGCGACTGACTGTGTGGAGTTTGCACATTCTCCCGTGTCTGCGTGGGTTTCCTCCGGGTGCTCCGGTTTCCTCCCACAGTCCAAAGATGTACAGGTTAGGTGAATTGGCCATGCTAAATTGCCCGTAGTGTTAGGTAAGGGGTAAATGTAGGGGTATGGGTGGGTTACGCTTCGGCGGGTCGGTGTGGACTTGTTGGGCCGAAGGGCCTGTTTCCACACTGTAATGTAATCTAATCTAATCTAAATGATGTGGTTTATGCGAAGGTTGGTAGGGTGGAAGGTGAGGACTGGGGGGATCCTTTCCTTGTTACTGTCGGAATGGTGGGGTTTGAGGGGGGAGGTGCAGGATGTGGACGAGATGCGTTGAAGGGCAACTTTAACCACATGGGAAGAGAAATTGTGGTCTCTGAAGAAGGAGGCCATCTGGTGTGTTCTGTGGTGGAACTGGTCCTCCTGGGAGCAGATATGGCAGAGATGGAGGAATTGGGAATACGGGATAGCATTTTTGCAGGAGGTAGGGTGGGAAGAGGTGTAATCCAGGTAGCTGTGGGAGTCGGTGGGTTTGTAAAAAATGTCAGTAACAAGTCAGTTGTCATTAATGGAGATGGAGAGGTCCAGGAAGGGGAGGGAGGTGTCAGAGATGGTCCAGGTGAATTTAAAGTCGGGGTGGAATGTGTTGGTGAAGTTGATGAACTGCTCAACCTTCTTGCGGGAGCACGAGGTGGTGCCAATGCAGTCATCAATGTAGCGGAGGAAGAGGTGGGGAGTGGTGCCGGTGTAACTACAGCAGATGGACTGTTCTATGTAGCCAACAGAGACAGGCATAGCTGGGGCCCATACGGTTGCCCATGGCTACCCCTTTGGTCTGGAGGAAGTGGGAGGATTCGAAGGAGAAATTGCTAAGGGTGAGGACCAGTTCAGCCAAACGAATGAGAGTGTCGGTGGAAAGGTACTGTAGGGGACGTCGGGAGAGGAAGAAACGGAGGGCTTGGAGGACCTGGTCATGGTGGATGTAGGTCTAGAGGGATTGGATATCCATGGGTGAAGGTGAGGCATTGGGGGCCGGGGAAACGGAAGTCATGGAGGAGGTGGAGGGCATGGGTGGTGTCTTGAATGTATGTGGGAAGTTCCTAGACTGGGGGGATAGGACAGTGTCGAGGTAGGTAGAGTTACTTTCTCCCTACACCCATCCCCCTCTCATTTATCTCTCCACTTTTCAGGCACCCTGCCTCTATTCCTGATGAAGGGTTTTTGCTCGAAACGTCAATTTTCCTGCTCCTCGGATGCTGCCTGACCTGCTGTGCTTTTCCAGCACCATTCTAATTCATATTTCCGAGCCAACTGGTCAAAGGACATCAATACGTCCTCTGCGAATAAATCACCCAGGCAAGGCATGCCCCTAGCAGCCCATAATTTAAACACAGAATCCATCATCCCTGGTTGAAAACCCAGCATACCAATTATGGGTGTCAAAAATGACATTTTGGCAATATTGCCCTCATCTTGACGCATTGTCCTCCACGCCTTCATAGTATTGATGACTATTGTTCTCATTTTGTCTAAGAACAGCAGGCTAATAAGGGGTCATCTTGCCTGAGATACTTCAATGTCCAATCAAAGTGAGTGAGGGACGCCCCTGGGCCCAATCATTCACGTAAGGTAGCAACGAGATTAACTGATTGTTTTTGATATCTTGAAGTCCCAGTCTGTAAGGTAATGGCAATTTAGTCAATTTAATTAGGGTCCGCTTGCTATACCAGATAAAAGAACTAAACCAAACGTTCAGTCTTTTAAATATTTGCTTAGTAAAAAGCAGAGGAAGCATTCTCATAGGATACAACAGGTAGGGCAGAATGTTCATTTTAACGAGGACTATCCAACCTAACCACGAGATTGGAAGCACCTCCCATCTACGAAGGTCCTGCTTGATTCTGCCGAATAAATGGACAAAATTGGATTAAAATAGCTGAACAAAAATGGGAATAACAAATATACCTAAGAGGACAAAGCCCTCCTGCGACCATCTAAAAGGGAACCGAGTTCCACTCTCAGGATCAGGCTTTCTCGGGAGACCACCCATGGGCACGGCCTCTGACTTCGCAAAATTAATCTTATAACTCGAGAAGCCACCAAATAAACTGATTCATTGTATGAGATAAAAACAATGACTGCAGATGCTGGAAACCAGATTCTGGATTAGTGGTGCTGGAAGAGCACAGCAGTTCAGGCAGCATCCAAGGAGCTTCGAAATCGACGTTTCGGGCAAAAGCCCTTCATCAGGATTAAAGGCAGTGAGCCTGGAGCATGGAGAGATAAATGAGAGGAG
>NC_057726.1:123330-129644 GCF_004010195.1 Chiloscyllium plagiosum | reverse complement strand
GAAAGTGCCAGGATGGGAGGGTGGGTTGTAGGGGGGGCGTGGACCTGACCAGGTAGTCACGGAGGGAACGGTCTTTGCGTAAGGCGGAAAGGGGTGGGGAGGGAAATATATCCCTGGTGGTGGGGTCTGTTTGGAGGTGGCGGAAATGTCGGCAGATGATTTGGTTTATGCGAAGGTTGGTAGGATGGAAGGTGAGCACCAGGGTCTTCTGGCACTATTCCTGTAGACAATGAGGACATAAAAATCAAGGCCAAAGGCTCTGCAATCTCCTCCCTTGCTTCCCAGAGAATCCTAGGATAAATGCCATCAGGCCCAGGGGACTTATCTATTTTCTCCCTTCCCAGAATTTCCAACACCTCTTCCCTACATACCTCAAAGCCGTCCATTCTAATTAATTGTGACTCTTCCTCTCCTGCGCGCCTTTATAGGGAAAAAAAACCTACCCAGGTAAGCTTGCGCTACACCAGCTTCCGGCTGCCCTCATTTCCCCCTGCTGCTCCCGCCCTCATTTCTGGTTGCCCTCATTTCCCCCTGCTGCTCCCGCTCTTTCTGTGAAGAGAAAAAACACACCGCTGCCCGCTACCGGTAAGTAATTTTAAAACAAACTGTCTCACCTTAGCTGTAGCCTTGCGGGTTCATTTAAACTCAGCAGCTGCTCGCACTCAAAATGGGGGAAGAGCAATTATAATGCAATTAGACAAGACTTAGGAGAGTCATAATGGGGCAGCAAAATGCAGGGGTTGGGGGCAATTGAAATGTGGAGCTGGTTAAGGAACAGATATTGCGTGCCTTTGATAGGTATGTTCCTGTCAGGCAGGGAGGAAGTGTTAAGGTAAGGGAACCGTGGTTTACAAAAGAAATTGTATCTCTTGTTAAATGGAAAAGGGAGGCTTATGTGATGTTGAGACGAGATGGTTCAGATGAAGCAATGGAGAGTTACAGATCAAAAGGAAGGATTTAAAAAGAGAGTTAAGAAGGGCAGGGTGGGGACATAAGCAGTCTTTACCAGGTAGAATAACCTTCCAAAGATATGTGAGGAATAAAAGGATGACTAGGGTAGGATAGGGCCTGTCAAAGACAGCAGTGAGAAGTTGTGTGTGGACTCTATGGAGATTGGAGAGGTGCTAAACAAATATTTCTCATTTGTTTTCACTCAGTTAAAGGAGAATACTGTAGAGGAGAAGACTGAGATATGGGTATTAGACTTGATAGGATTGAGGTTAGTAAGGAGGGGGTGTTATCAATTCGAGAAGGTGTGAAAGTAGATAAGTCCCCGCCTGATGGGATTTTTCCGAGAATTCTCTAGGAAGCTAGGGAGGAGATGGCCGAGCCTTTGGCCTTGATCTTTGAGTCGTCATTGTCTACAGGTTTAGTACCAGAGGACTGGAGGATTGCAAATGTGCCCTTGTTCAAGAAGGGCAGCAGAGATGACACAGGTAATTACTGACCAGTGAGCCTTATGTCTGTTGCAGGAAATGTTTTGGAAAGGATTATAAAAGATAGGATTTATAATCATCTAGCAAGCAATAATTTGACTGGAAGTAATCGACATGGATTCGTCAAGATTAGAGTAGTGCAGGAAAAGCACAGTAGGTCAGGTAGCATCCGAGGAGCAGGAAAATTGGTGTTTTGGTCAGGAGCCCTTCATCAGGAAGGGATGATGAAGGGCTCCTGCCTGTAATGTCGATTTTCGTGCTCCTCGGATGCTGCCATTCCTGATGAAAGGTTCCTGCCAGAAATGTTGAGTTTCCTGCTCCTTGGATGCACCACTCTAATCTTGACTCTAAGCTCCAACATCTGCAGTCCTCACTTTTGCCTATGGATTCGTTAAGGGCAGGTCATGTCTCACGAACCTGATTGAGCTTTTTGAGAAGGTGACCAAGCATGTGGATGAGGGTAGGGCAGTTGACGTGGTGTACATGGACTTCACTAAGTCTGTGATAAGGTTCCACATGGTAGGCTATTAGAGAAAATGTGGAGGCATGGGATTGAAGGTGATTTAGCAGTTTGGATTAGAAACTGACTTTCTGCAAGAAGGCAGCGAGTGGTGGTTGATGGAAAATATATTCAGCCTGGAGTCCGGTTACTAGTGGTATGCCACAAGGATCTGTTTTGGCACCATTGCTCTTTGCCGTTTTTATAAACGACTTGGATGCAGGCTTAGGTGGATGGGCTAGTAAGTTTGCAGATGATACTAAAGTCGGTGGAGCGGAAGAATATTGCAGGGAAACTTGGATAAGCTGCAGATTTGGGCTGAAAGGTAACAAATGGAGTTCAATGCAGATAAATGTGAGATGATTCACTTTGGGAAGAATAACAGGAAGGCAGAATACTGGGTCAATGGAAAGATTCTTGGTAATGTGGTTGTGCAGAGGGATCTTGGAGTACATGTACATAGATCCCTGAAAGTTGCCACCAGGTTGATAGTGCTGTTAAGAAGGCATAAATTGTGGTAGGTTTTATTGGTAGAGGGATTGAGTTCCGAAGCCATGGTGTCATGCTGAAAATGTACAAAACGTTAGTGTGGGCCTCACTTGGAATATTGTGTATAGTTCTGGTTGCCCATTATAGAAATTATGTGGAAGCATTGGAAAAGGTGCAGAGGAGATGTTGCCTGGTCTGGAGCGAAAGTCTAAGAAGGAAAGGCTGAGGGACTTGGGTCTGTTCTTATTGAAAAAGGCTAAGAGGGGATTTAATAGAGACATACAAGATAATTATAGGATTAGAAAGGGTGGATAGTGAGAGTCTTTTTCCTAGGATGATGACATCTGCTTGTACGAGGGGGCATAGCTACAAATTGAGGGGTGATAGATTTAAGACAGATGTCAGAGGTAGTTCTTTACTCAGAGAATGGTAAGTGGTAATGCCCTGCCTACCAAGGTAGTTAACTAAGCCACATTAGGGACATTTAAACAGTCCTTGGATCAGCAGATGGATGATGATGGGATAGTGTAGGGTGATGAGCTTAGATTAGTTCACAGGGTGGCGCTACGTCGAGGGCTGAAGGGCCTGTTCTGCGCTGTATTATTCGATGTTCTATTTTCTAAGCTCTGAACTCATTAGAAAAGAATTTAATAAACTTGCTATTCTCGAGGAAGAAGGGGTCCAATCACTAGTGCCTCGAGCCTACTACTGTATCCTTACTCTTAACCATTAAATAAACTGGGACATGATCAGAAGTAGTGATATTGCCAATTGTACATGACACCAGCGAGCCCAGATGTGCTGCTGGAGTCAGAAAAAGATCAATCCTGGTATGGCATTTATGTGGGTTCGAAAAGAACTTAAAGTCCCTGCCATTAGGGTCAAGGTGCCTCCAAACATCTCCAACCCCAATTCAGTACATAAAGCCCTTAATTGTTTAGATTGCCTTTGGGCAATCTGTCGACTGTAGGGTCCATGAGACAATTGAAATCCCCTCCTATGATGATATGTTAAGATGCAAAGTTAACCAGTCAAGAAAGTGCATCTGTCAAGAATTTAAGGGGTGGGCCGGGGGACAGTAAACATTTAAAATTCTGTAATCTTCCCCATGTATCAAAGCTTTAAGGATTACAAATCTCCTGTGTGTGTCTTTAATGCACTCTAATAACTTAAATAGGAGACTCTTTCTAACTAAAATGGCCACCCCTCTACTCCTCGTATTGAAAGATGAAAAATAAACCCAGTCATACCCATTCTGTTGCAGCTTCAAATGCTCTGTATCATCCAAGTGTGTTTCTTGTAATAAGGCAACATCCACACTCTCCCTTTTAAGGCTGGAAAGTACCTTCTTCCTCTTGACAGATGAATGACTCCCCTTAAACACATCCTTAGCCATAACCTTCCATAGCACCATTTAGAATCCAGAGAGGAAGAACCCGAACTGTTACCCATCCCTTAACATAACTTAGAAATTAAAGATAAATACCCTATCCATCCCGGACGTCATTTCACGCAACTTATTACCAGAAAGGAGACTCCACCAAGTCCTTTTTAAAGAAGAGAAAACCTGAACAGCTCTGTCCTCTACGCCTATTCGGCCATTCATCTTAAGTTAACGTGTCCACAAAAATCTTTGCTTTCTCTGACGAGTCGAACAAATGTATGGATCCATTATGATTTATTTGAAGCACTGCTGGATTTTTTAAAGAGTATGAATTCCAAGCTCCCTCAATCTCCTCTTGACACCATTATAGGACTTCCTTTTCCGGACCACTGTTGCCAAGAAGTCTTGAAAAAAATGACCCTGGAGCTGCCACATGGCAACGCCCTCAAATCCCTTACCCTGAGCTCTAGAGGCTTCCATGACCCACTGTTTGTCTTTATAATGATGAAAATTCACCAGGACAGGGCATGGGTACTGATCCGCACCTGGCAATTGTGCCATGATCCAGTGGGCTCTTTCAATTGTTATCCTTCCCTTCTCAACCTCAAAAGCAAGAAACTTCAGGAACCACTTCTTAAAGAACTCTACCGGCTGCTCACCTTCTGTCTCTGGTATGCCAACAATGTGCAGGTTCGTTCTTCTGCCCCCATTTTGGAGATCGTCTACCAGATCCAACAGACCATGGACTGTGTTTCCAAAGCTTCAATTGGCTCTTGGAGGAGTCAGTCCCTGCCTCTACCCCTGCAGCCTGGTGCTCGAGTTCATCGATCCTTTTTCCCAGGTGTTGCAGCATAGCAGATACAGGAGCCAGCTTCTCTTTGATTTTTTCCTGGATCTACCTCTCCAGGACCTTGCGTGATTTGGCTAGCTCCTCAAACAGGGTCTGGTGAGGAAGCAAGCCCGCTGCTTCAGAGGGCTGGGTCATGACCTCCTTTCTTTGGCATTCTCCAGCTGCAAGGACAAAGATAAATTGATTCTTTTAGGTTTCTAACTCCTTTACTATGTTTTTACTCACAGTAGAATGTTTGGGATGGGTCCTGATTCTGTCAGGTCGGTGTTGCACGGAGTCCAGCAAATGTGTTCCTAACAGGATGCCGCCACCTTGGATCCCCTGAGGAGGTTTTGACTACTGAATGAGTATGGGTGGAAGTCAGTAACAGGAAAGGAGCAGTCACTTTATTGGGTGTTTTCTATAGACAGCTCAATAGCAGCAGAGAGATGGAAGAACAGATTGGACAGCAGATCTTGGAAAGGTGCAGATGTAACAGAGTTGTTGTTATGGGTGACTTCAACTTCCCCAATATTGATTGGAACCTCCTTAGTGCAGATGGTCTGGATGGAACCGATTTTGTCCAGGAAGGATACCTGACTCAATATGTAGATAGGCTGACTAAGGGGGAGGTTATACTGGATTTGGTGCTTGACAATGAGCAAGCTGTCGGATCTCTCAGTGGGAAGGTATTTCGATGACAGTGACCTCACCTTTACTATAGTCTAGATTAGAGTGGCGCTGGAAAAGCACAGCAGGTCAGGCAGCATCCGAGGAGCAGGAAAATCGAGGTTTCGGGCAAAAGCCCTTCATTAGGAATAGAGGTGCTGAAGGACTTTTGCCCAGAACATCGATTTTCCTGCTCCTCAGATGCTGCCTGACCTGCTGTGCTTTTCCAGCACCACTCTAATCTAGACTCTGGTTTCCAGCATCTGCAGTCCTTGTTTTCACCTTTACCATAGCCATGGAATGGGATAGGAACACACAGAATGGGAACATATTTATTTGGAGGAAGAGAAATTATACTGCTAATAGACAGGAGCTGTGGAATATAAATTAGGAATAATTGTTCTACGGGAAATGCACAACAGAAATGTGGAGGCTGTTTAAGGAACACTTGTTGTGAGTCATAGAGTCATAGAGATGGACAGCATAGAAACAGACCCTTTAGTCCAACCTGTCCATGCTGACCAGATATCCCAACCCAATCTAGTCCCACCTGCCAGCACCCGGCCCATATCACTCCACACCCTTCCTATTCATATACCCATCCAAATGCCTCTTAAATGTTGCAATTGTACCAGCCTCCACCACATCCTCTGGCAGCTCATTCCATACACGTACCACCCTCTGCATGAAAAAGTTGCCCCTTAGGTCTTTTTTATATCTTTCCCCTCTCACCCTAAACCTATACCCTCTAGTTCTGGACTCCCCGACCCCAGGGAAAAGACTTTGTCTATTTATCCTATCCATGTCCCTCATAATTTTGTAAACCTCTGTCAGGTCACCCCTCAGCCTCCAACGCTACAGGGAAAACAGCCCCAGCCTGTTCAGCCTCTCCCTGTAGCTCAAATCCTCCAACCCTGGCAACATCCTTGTAAATCTTTTCTGAACCCTTTCAACTTTCACATCATCTTTCTGATAGGAAGGAGACCAGAATTGCATACAACATTCCAA
>NC_057726.1:107310-119710 GCF_004010195.1 Chiloscyllium plagiosum | reverse complement strand
CTCAGTCAAATCCCTCGAACTCAGCACCGCCTTCCTAATCTGCAATCTTCTTCCTGACCTCTCCGCCCCCATCCCACTCCGGCCTATCATCCTCACCTTAACCTCCTTCCACCAATCGCATTTCCAACGCCCCTCCCCCAAGTCCCTCCTCCCTACCTTTTATCTTAGCCTGCTGGACACACTTTCCTCATTCCTGAAGAAGGGCTTATGCCCGAAACGTCGATTCTCCCTGTTCCTTGGATGCTGCCTGACCTGCTGCGCTTTTCCAGCAACACATTTTCAGCTTTGATCGCCAGCATCTGTAGTCCTCACTTTCTCCTCGGATCTTTGAGGGGCCCTATTCTCTCCCTAGTTACCCTTTTGTCCTTAATATATTTGTAAAAACCCTTTGGATTCTCCTTAATTCTATTTGCCAAAGCTATCTCATGTCCCCTTTTTGCCCTCCTGATTTCCCTCTTAAGTATACTCCTACTTCCTTTATACTCTTCTAAGGATTCACTCGATCTATCCTGTCTACACCTGATATGTGCTTCCTTCTTTTTCTTAACCAAACCCTCAACTTCTTTAGTCATCCAGCATTCCCTATACCTACAGCCTTCCATTTCACCTTAATAGGAATATACTTTCTCTGGATTCTTGTGATCTCATTTCTGAAGGCTTCCCATTTTCCAGCTGTCGTTTTACCTGCAAACATCTACCTCCAATCAGCTTTCGAAAGTTCTTGCCTAATACCATCAAAATTGGCCTTTCTCCAATTTAGAACTTCAACTTTTAGATCTGGTCTATCCTTTTCCATCACTATTTTAAAACGAATAGAATTACCGCACTTTAGGCGCGGTAGTGAACTTTGTCTCACTGAGACAGGCAAAGCATGGCAAGGTGAAGGAGCCTTGGATGATAAGAGAAGAGGAGCTTCTCGTCAAGAGGAAGAAGGAATCTGACTTAAAGTTGAGGAAATAAGGATCTGACACAGCTTTAGAGGATTACAGTGTAGCTAGGAAATAACTCAAAAATGGACTGAGGAGAGCTGGTTCGGGGAGGGCACGGTGACACAAAAAAATCTTGATGGGAAGGATTAGGGAAAACCCAAAGGTGTTCTACATTTACGAGAGGAATAAGATAATAATCAGAGAGAGGATAGGGTCGATCAGGGATAGTGGAGGGAACTTGTGTCTGGAGTTTGAAGTGGTGGGGGAGGCCTTAAGTGAGTTTTTTGCTTCAGTATTCACAAGTGAGAGAGACCTTGTTGATACTGCGAACACCGCAAACCAGGTTAATAGGTTTGAACAGATTGATATTAAGAAAGTGGATGTGCTGAAAATTCCGGGAAGCATCAAGGTAGATAGGTCCCAGGGCCGGTCCAGATATATCCAAGGTTACTACAGGAAGCGATGAATGAGATTGCTGCACCTCTGGTGATAACCTTTGCATCTTCACTCTTCATGGGAGTAGTCCCTGATGATTGGAGGGAGGCGAATGTTGTTCCTCTGTTCAAGAAAGGAAAGAGGGAAAATCCTGGTAATTACAAATCAGTCAGTCTTACGTCTGTAGTAAGCAAGGAACTGGAAAGGATTCTGAGAGATAGGATTTATGACTTTTGGAAGAACATAGTTTGATTAAAAATAGTCAGCATGGGTTTGTGAGGGGCAGGTCATGCCTTATTGAGTTCTTTGAGGATGTGACGAGACAAGTTGATGAGCAGTGGATGTGGTATATATGGATTTCAGTAAGGCATTTGATAAGGTTCCCCACAGGAGGCTCATTCAGAAAGTTAGATATGAGATAGAGGGAAATGTGGCTGTCTGGATATAGAATTGGCTGGCTGAAAGAAGACTGCAAGTGGTAGTGGATGGAAAGTATTCCACCTGGAGATCGGTGACCAATGGTGTCCCGCAGGGACCTGCTCTTGGGCCTCTGCTCTTTGTAGTTTTATAAATGACTTGGATGAAGAAGAGAAAGAGTCGGTTAGTAAGTTTGCCAATGACACAAAGGTTGGTGGTGTTGTAGATAGTGATGAGGGCTGTTGCAGGCCTCATTGACAAGATGCAGAGCTGGGCTGAGCAGTGGCAGATGGAGTTCAACCTGGAAAAATGTGAAGTGATTTATTTTGGAAAGTCAAATTTGAATGCTGAATCCAAGGTTAAAGACAGGATTCTTGGCAGTATGGAGGAACAGCAGAATCTTGGGGCCCACAAACATAGATCCCTCAAAGTTGCCACCTAAGTTGATAGGGTTATTAAGAAGGTATATGGTGTTTTGGCTTTTATTAGCAGGGGATTGAGTTTAAGAACTGTGAGGTTTTGTTGCAGCTCTATAAAACCCTGGTTAGACCACACACTTGGAATATTGTGTCTAGTTCCAGTCACCTCATTATAGGAAGGATGTAGATGCTTTACAGAAGGTGGAGAGAATTTTACCAGGATGCTGCCTGGATTGTGAGGGCATGTCTTATGAAGGTAGGTTGAATAAGCTAGGGCTTTTCACACTGGAGAGAAGAAGAAAGGTGACTTGGTAGAGGTGTACAAGGTAATGAGAGGCAATGAGAGGCACAGATATGTAGCCAGAGACCTTTTCACAGTGAAGACATCGTTGTCACGAGGAGTCATAATTTTAAGGTGCTTCAGGGAAGGTATTGGGGAGATGTCAGAGGGAGGTGTGGGTGTGTGGAATGCACTACTAGCGGTGGTAATAGAGACAGAGACATTAGGGACACAAGTGACTGCTGGACAAGCACATGGATGGCAGTAAATTGCAGGGTGTGTAGGTTAGGCTGATCTTAGATTAAGATAAATGCTCGGCACTCCATCGTGGGCCAAAGGACCTGTACTGTGCTGTACTGTTCTATGTTCTATGTTCTAAAATTGCCGTGTGTAATCTTATGCATCAGCAGAATTGTTATTTAACTGCATTCACTTTGTTTTATTGAACTGATTTGAATGTTTCCAGATGCAAGTTGTTTCCTTATGATACTCAGCTGAGCTATGGTAATGCTAAAGGACTTTGCGCACTGTGGTATTAAACAATATCAATATACTTTTGAGATACTTTGCCCGATAAATGATGTGTTGAAAGAAAATGTAAAAGCAAGGAGATGATGCTATACCTCTACAAATCATTGGTCAGACCACATTTGAAGTATTGTGCTCAGTTCTGGGTACCTTATTTAAATAAAGAAGTTAAAGCTCTGATGTAGAAGTGTCAATGCTGAACTGGGGTGGACAAAGTCAGAAGTCACATGACACCAGGTTATAGTCCAACAAGTTTATTTGAAATCACAAACTCTCAGAGTGCTGCTCCTTTTTCCAGTGAGAGTTTGAAGGAGGGTTATTAGGATGATAACCCGAATGAGGAATTTTAAATACAAGAAAAGGTTAGAAAAATTGGGCTTATTCTCCTTGGAGCAGAGATTAAGAGGGGACCTCATTGAGGTATTCAAAATTATGAACACTTTTGACAGGGTAAAGAAGGATATTCTGTTTGCACTGGTTCATACACTAGTAACTGGAGATCACAATTTCAAGATTGTCAGTAAGAAAGCTAGAAGTGAGATGAAGTGAAATGTCTTTCCTCAGCGAGTTGTTAGGATTTGGACGGTGCTACCTGGGAGAGTGGTGGAGGTGCATTCCATAAGAGAGCTGGATCTATATTTAAAAGTGAATAATTTAGAGGGCTACAGAGATAGGGCCTGGAGAAAGGGACTATCTGGGAGGCTTTTTCAAGATATAGTACAGATATGATGGGTTAAATGGCCTGCTTTTATAGTGTTAAAGTCTACATTTCTAATACTAACCCCCAAAAACTATCCTCCATCCCAAAAACTACCCACTGACTGTACTTTTCTGTTTCCTAGCCCTCAAACAATTTCATATCCACAGTATCACCATTCCTTTTACCCATGCGCTACAACTTTCCTCACAAGTCCGTTGGGTGGCACTGTTTTGAATGTCTTCTGGAAATCCATGGACACCACATCGACAGCCTTCTGTATTATGTCATCGAAAAAAATCCAGTAGGTTAGTTAGATATGATTTTATTTCCTCAACAAAATCATGCTGACTCTTCTGAATCACCAATAACGAGAGGGTGGTGATTTAAGGTAAGGAGCAGGAGGTTTAGAGAGGATTTGGGAAAATTTTCTTTCACTCAGAAGGTGGTATGTATTTTGAACTCAAGAACCTATCTATCTCAGTCTTAAATACAGAGGAACCTCAAATATCAATTAGCTGAATTTCAGATTATCCGAAGAAGATCTCAAGGTCCCACAAAAACATTACATCAAAAAAGTACTGAGGAATATATGAAAACGCTGGCAAAAACAAAGAAACACAAGCATCTCAAGCACACAAGACCATTTGTCAGCTTCTGTGAACTCAGTGTAGTGATAGAAAGGCAGAAGCACTTGTGTTTACTTTCTCGGCCATTTGTTCATGAACAGCCAAGTAAAGTGATGGGAATACTGTAAAACACTTTTGCGAAGGGCTGTGTGACTAACCCTTACCTAAAAAACATCTAGGGAAATTGCTGTCCCTAAAGAAGGAGGCCATCTGGTGTGTTCTGTGGTGGAACCTGCGCCCACACCTCCTCCCTCACCTCCATCCAAGGCCCTAAAGGAGCCTTCCACATCCATCAAAGTTTTACCTGCACATCCACCAATATCATTTATTGTATCCGTTGCTCCTGATGCGGTCTCCTCTACATTGGGGAGACTGGGCGCCTCCTAGCAGAGCGCTTTAGGGCTCTCATTTATCTCTCCATCCTTCAGGCTCTCTGCCTGTATTCATGAAGGGCTTTTGCCTGAAACGTCGATTTTACTGCTTCTCGGATGCAGCCTGAACTGCTGTGCTTTTCGAGCACCATTCTAATCTAAACTCTGGTTTCCAGCATCTGCAGTCATTGTTTTTACTCAGTTAGATATTGCTAGGACAGTCCAGTAGATGGAGAATACAAAAACTTATAATTAAGCTTATTGTCACATGTACCTTTAAGTACAGGAGTACAGCGAAAACTTTACACCTCTCATGGTGCCATCTTAGATACAAATCTTAGATACAAAATAGAGAAATAAAGAAGAAAAACGCTATAGTACTTTTTAGTTATTCATTGTATAGGTTAGAAAATAAGAAATAAAGTTAATAGGATAAACATTATATTCAGATAAACAGACTGCAGATAAACATTATATTGCAGTAGATCAGTGCAGGGGGCTTCCACATGTGGTCTGGTCAGGCTCACAAGCCACTGACCACACACACCTGGCTCCAATCTAACAACCATCCCCACTCTTCTCCATGCCTCCAGCTTGCTCTGCTCTGACCCTCGGCCGCTCTGCTCTGTCTCTCAGTTGCTCCACTCTGGCCCTCAGCAGCTCTGATCAAGCCCTCAGCTTTTCTGCTCCAGGCATCCATCCCACTCCACTGTGCTCCAGTCCAGTGCGATCTGGCTGACAGCTGCTCCAAAATAAGTTATCTTTTTTTTCAAAAACATTTATACCTTAGCAAAAAATGTAGGAAGAAAATGAAAAAAGGCAAAAAGCGGATGGATGAACAAATCCTGGGCTGAGGAGCCTGGATGCTGCCAACTCCGCTGCTACCACCTTGGAGATTATAGGACACCCACAAGGGCAGGATAAGACACATGGGAGGTATGGAAAGCTAAATTGTATCTATTTTAATGCAAGAAGCTTGACTGGTAAGGCAGATGAATTTATAGCAATGATCAGCTCATGGGAATATGATATTGTTGCAATCATAAGACATGGTTGAAGGAAAGATAGGACAGGCAGCTTAACATTCAGGGTATAGAAGTTTTGAACACAATAGGTGGGAGGTAAGAAAGGTGGGGCTATTGCATTATTAATAAAGGAAACCATTACAGCAGTAATGAGGATGTCCTAGAAGGGTATTCAAACGAAACCATCTGGGTAGAGCTTAGAAATAAGAAAGGGGTGACTACCTTGCTGGGATTATACTGCAGGCCACCCAAAAGTCAGAAGGAGCTAGAGGAGCAGATATGTAGGCAAATCACAGAAAGGTGTGAGAGAAAGAGTGTTATTGTTGCAAGGGACTTCAATTTGGCTAACATTAACTGGAATTGTGTTTGTGTGAAAGGATTAGATGGAATGGAATTTTTAAAATGCATCCAGGAGAGCTTCTTATGCTAGTACGTAGATAGTCATACTACAGATGGGGCAGTGCTAGACCTAATCCAAGGGAATTAAGCTGGTCAAGTGATTGAAGTTCCAGTGCATTTTGGGGATAGCGATCATAACTGTGTAAGTTTCAAAGTCATTATGGAAAGGGCTAAGGATAGTGCAAAAGTTGTGTCTAAATATAATGTTTGAGTGCAACGTGTGGGCGGCACGATGGCACAGTGGTTAGCACTGCTGCCTCACAGCGCCAGAGACCCAGGTTCAACTCCCGCCTCAGGCGACTGACTGTGTGGAGTTTGCACATTCTCCCCGTGTCTGCGTGGGTTTCCTCCGGGTGCTCCGGTTTCCTCCCACAGTCCAAAAATGTGCAGGTCAGGTGAATTGGCCATGCTAAATTGCCTGTAGTGTTAGGGGCAGGGGTGAATGTAAAGGAATGGGTCTGGGTGGGTTGCGCTTCGGCGGGTCGGTGTGGACTTGTTGGGCCGAAGGGCCTGTTTCCACACTGTAAGTAATCTAATCTAATCTAATCTAAATTGGGGGAAGGACAATTTCAATATCATTACACAGAATCTGGCAAACATAAACAGGGAGCAGCTTCTCACAGATAACTCTAGACTTGAAAAGCATGGACAATATAAGGCACATAGAAGGTGTAGAAAGCTAAATTATATCTATTTTAAATTGACGGATAAGGCGGATGAACTTAGAGCATTAATCAGCACATGGGAATATGATATAACTGCAATTACTGAGACATGGTTGAAGGTAAGCCTAATATTCCAGGGTATAGAAGTTTTGAGTGCAATGGTGGGAGATGTAAGATAAGTGAGGAAATTTACTCATGTTGTTGGGAGGTTTTAAACTGATAAAGGAATGGGGCTCAGAGTAGATGTAAAATAGGAGTAAGATTCAGTCAAATTTGGAAAGTGCGAGTCTTTTAAAACTCGTAGAGTCATAGACTCATAGAGATGTACAGCACAGAAACAGACCCTTCAGTCCAACTTGTCCATGCCAACCATATATCCCAACCCAACCTAGTCCCACCTGCCAGCACCTGGCCCATATCACTCCAAACCCTTCCTATTCATACACCCATCCAGATGACTTTTAAATATTGCAATTTTACCAGCCTCCACCACATCCTCTGGCAGCTCATTCCATACACGTACTACCCTCTGAGTGAAACAGTTGCCTCTTCTATCTCTTTTATATCTTTCCCCTCTCACTCTAAACCTATGCCCTCTAGTTCTGGACTCCCCGACCCCAGGAAAACGACTTTGTCTATTTATCCTATCTATGCACCTCATGATTTTATAAACCTTTATGAGGTCACCCCTCAGTCTCTGATGCTCCAGGGAAAGCAGCCCTAGCCTATTCAGCCTCTCCCTATAGCTCAAATCCTCCAACCTTGGCAACATCCTTGTAAATCTTTTCTGAATCCTTTCAAGTTTCACAACATCTTTCCGATAGGAAGGAGACCAGAATTGCATGCAATATTCCAACAGTGGCCTAACCAATGTCCCGTACAAACGCAACATGACCTCCCAACTCCTGTATTCAATACTGACCAATAAAGGAAAGAATACCAAATGCCTTCTTCACTATCCTATCTACCTGTGACTCCACTTTCAAAGAATTATGAATCTGCACTCCAAGGTCTCTTTGTTCAGCAACACTCCCCAGGACGTTTACCATTAAGTGTATAAGTCCTGTTAAGAATTGCTTTCCCAACATGCAGCACCTCACACTGATCTAAATTAAACTCCATCTGCAACTTCTCAGCCCATTGTCCCATCTGATCAAGATCCTGTTGTAATCTGAGGTAACCTTCT
The DNA here is from genome assembly GCF_004010195.1 of Chiloscyllium plagiosum. NCBI lineage: Eukaryota > Metazoa > Chordata > Chondrichthyes > Orectolobiformes > Hemiscylliidae > Chiloscyllium > Chiloscyllium plagiosum. Next base: position 111,730 of record NC_057726.1, on the reverse strand, counting down.
TCGTTCTGGATCAGTGGTGCTGGAAGAGCACAGCAATTCAGGCAGCATCCGAAAAGCTTCGAAATCGACGTTTCGGGCAAAAGCCCTTCATCAGGAATAAAGGCAGAGAGCCTGAAGCGTGGAGAGATAAGCTAGAGGAGGGTGGGGGTGGGGATAGAGTAGCATAGAGTAAGAGCTTCAGGGCAGAGGAAATGACCTGGGATTGCAGTGGGAGAGAGACTCCCTGAGATTCTTGTAGAGAGAGGAGGAAAACTTCTTCAAGGCAGGCATCCTTGCAAGAGGATTCGCAGTAGGGTTAAAATCATCGAGGTTAGGGTTAATTGCTGTGCTCTTCCAGCACCACTGATCCAGAATCTGGTTTCCAGCACCTGCAGTCATTGTTTTTACCTCGTTGATTTTAACCCTATTCCTCAGACAGAGAATGGTGACACTGTGGAACCCGTTGCTGCAGAAGACTGTGGAGGCCAGATCATTGAGTGTACTTAAGATAGAGGTAGATAGGTTCTTGATTAATAAGCAAATCAAGATTATGGGGTATAAGCAGGAGAATGGGATTGAAAAATACATCAGCCATGGTGAAATGGCAGAGCAGAATGTAAGCGTTAAATGGCTTAATTCTGCTCCCATATCTTACAGATTTTTTGTTTTTTTGGAATTGAAAGTCCGTGACCAGCGTCGTACCACAGGGATCAGTGCTGCGACCCTTGCTGTTTGTTATTTCCATTAACAACTTGGATGTGAATGTAGAAGATTTAATTCATAAGTTTGCATATAACACAAAAATTAGGAGAGTTGTTGACATTGAGGAGAATGCTCTCAGGCTACTGTCTGATATTAAATCAGCTGGTAAACTGGGTAAAGCAATAGCAGGTGGAATTTAATCAGAAGAATTGTAAGGTGATATCGCTTGGGGGGATTTAATAAGGAAAGATATGCGCAATGAATGGTTGGTCCCTACCTCAGAAAGAATGAAGAACAAAAGAACCTTGGTATACTAGTTCATAGATCACTGAAGGTGTCAGCATAGATAAACAGGGTGGTGAAGAAGGCATATGGGATACTTGCCTTCATTCGTCAGGGTGTAGGCTATAAGAGCAAGGACATCTTGTTACAACCTTGGGTAGATGGAATACTGTGTGCAATTCTGGTTGCTACACTTTTGAAAGGGCATGAATGCACTGGAGAAGGTTGCAAGGAGATTCATCAGGATGTTACCCAGGATGAAAAGTCTCAGTTATGAGATTGGATAGAATGCCATTATCGGGACTTTAACTTCCCAACATTGACTGGAAATGCTATAACTCTAGTACATCAGATGGATCAGTTTTTGTCCAATGTGTGCAGGAGGGTTTCCTGACACAGTATGTTGAAGGGCTGACAGGAGAGGAAGCCACACTGAATCTGGTGCTTGGTAATGAACCAGGCAAGATGTTTGATTTAATGGTAGGTGAGCACTTTGGAGAGAGTGATCATAATTTAGTTAAGTTTAGTTTAGCGATGGAACAGGATAGTTATGTGCCACAGGTCAAGAGTTATCGATTAGGGAAGGGCAATTATAATGCGATTAGACAAGACTTAGGATGTATAGAATGGGGTAGCAAAATGCAGGGGATGGGGACGTTCGAAATGTGGAGGTGGGTTAAGGAACAGATATTGCATGTCCTTGATAGGTATGTCCCTGTCAAGTGGAAGTGATAAGGTAAGGGAACCGTGGTTTACTACAGAAATTGCATCTCTTGTTAAGTGGAAGAAGGAGGCTTATGTGACGATGAGACAAGATGAGTTCAGATGAGGCGATGGAGAGTTACAGAGTAGCTAAGAAGGATATAAAGAGAAGAATTAAAAACAGCAAAGAGAGGCCATGAGCAGTCTTTAGCAGATAGAATAAAGAAGAACCCTAAAGCTTTCTATAGGTATGTGAAGGATAAAGGGATGACTAGGGTAGGAATACGGCCTGTCAAAGACTGAAGTGGGAAGTTGAGTGTGGAGATCAGAGAGATGCTAAACAAATATTTCTCATCAGTTTTCACTCAGGAAAAGGAGAATATTGTAGAGGAGAACGAGATACTAGATATTTGACTAGAAAGGATCGAGGTTAGTTACGAACAGGTGTTAACAATTCTAGAAGGAGTGAAAGTAGACAAGTCCCCTGAGCCGGATGGGATTTATCCGAGGATTCTCTGGGATGCTAGGGAGGTGTTGTTACAACCTTTGGCTTTGATCTTTGAGTCGTCATTGTCTACAGGTTTAGTACCATAGGACTGGAGGATTGCAAATGTTGTGCCCTTGTTCAAGAATGGCAGTAGAGATGACCAGTGAGCCTTACTTCTGTTGTAGGAAAGGTTTTGAAAAGAGATAGGATTTATAATCATCTAGCAAGCAACAACTTGATTGCAGATAGTCAACATGGTTTTGTCAAGGGTCATGTCATTGAGTTTTTTAAGAAGGTGACCAAGCATATGGATGAGGGTAGGACAGTTGACGTGGTATCCATGGACCTCAGTAAAGCATCTGATAAGATTCCACATGGTAGGCTGTTGGAGAAATGTAGAGGCGTGGGATTGAGGGTGATTTAGCAGTTTGGATTAGAAACTCACTTTCTGTAAGAAGGCGAGTGGTGGTTGATGGAAAATATTCAGCCTGGAGTCCAGTTACTAATGGTGTGACACAAGGATCTGTTTTGGGACCACTGCTGTTTGTCACTTTTATAAATAACTTGGGCGCAGGCATGGATGGATTGCTTAGTAAGTTTGCAGATGATATTAAAGTCAGTGGAGTAGTGGACAATGTGGAAAAATGTTGCAGGTTGAAGGGGGACTTGGATAAGCTGCAGAATTGGGCTGAGAGGTGGCAAATGGAGTTCAATGCAGTTAAATGTGAGGTGATTCACTTTGGGAAGAATAACAGGAAGGCAGAATACTTGGTAAGTGGAAACATTATTGGTAGGTGTGGAAGTGCTAAGAGATCTTGGGAGTCCATGTACATAGATCCCTGAAAGTTGCCACCCAGCTGGATAGTGCTGTTAAGAAGGTATATGGTGTGTTAAGTTTTATTGGTAGAGAGATTGAGTTCCAGAGCCATAATGTCATGCTGCAACTCTACAAAATGCTAGTGTGGCCGCATTTGGAATATTGTGTACCGTTCTGGTCACCCTATTACAGGAAGGATGTGGAAGCATTGAAAAAGGGGCAGAGGAGATTTACCAGGATGTTACCTAGTGTGGAGGGAAGGTCTTGTGAGGTAAGGCTGAGAGACTTGGGTCTGTTCTCATTGGAAAGAAGAAGACTAAGAAGGGATTTGATAGAGACATACAAGATGATTAGAGGATTGAATAGGGTAGACTGTGGAAGTCTTTTTCCTAGGATGATGACATCAGCTTGTACGAGGGCGCATTGCTACAAATTGAGGGGTGATAGATTTAAGACAGATGTCAGAAGCAGGTTCTTTACTCAGAAAGTGGTAAGAGTGTGGAATGCTCTGCCTCCCAATGTAGTTAACTCAGCCACATTAGGGAGATTTAAACAATCCTTAGATAAGCACATGGATGATAATGGGATAGTGTTGAGGGATGGGCTTTGATTAGTTCACAGGTCGGTGCAACATCGAGGGCCGAAGGGCCTGTTCTGTGCTGTATTGTTCTATAGGCTTGGTTTGTGATCAGGGTTGGAAACATGTCTTTGATGTAATATTTCTATCCGGACCTCGGATTATCCGATATTTGGATAGTTGATACTCGAATAATCGAGGTTCCTCTGAATTTTGAGTAGAGGAGCCTGAGGGAGGATCTGAAGTATGTAAAGTTATGAGAGGCAGAGATGCACAGATTTAAGAGAGTTGGTAAAACACGCATTGGGTAACAGGAGGAGGAGGGCCATGCTCACAGCAGCGACTTATTCTGTTTGAGAGTCTCACGGGGCCGCGACCTTGGACGGAATTACAAAAGGAGAAAGTGGGAGGGCGGCCCGAGCTTTCGCTGGGGAGCATTCGCATCGGCACGGTGGGCTGAATGGCCTTTACGGTTTCAAACGTGATTGATTCGTTTCGTTATCAATAAGAGGCTTTGAAAGTACTGAAGATTTCTTTATTAATTCAAACCTGTTGTATCTCTTTGCTGCTTGGCGCCGAGATTCCGCGGAAGCAGCTGCGGCCTAAGCGGACCTGAAGCCTGGGGCTGGGATTTTGCCAATTGCGGGCTCAATGCAGCAAACCTCCGGGCCTGAAGCGGGAAATGATCGGTTTGTTCTCGTTGCCATTTTAGACAATGTGCGGCATTTGTCGAATCTGCTCAAAGCCGTTCATTTCCGAGACCAGGCGACGGTCTTCGCCTCCGCGAATGGCATCAGGGTGACGGTTGAAGCCGCCAAGAGCGTTCAGGGTAACGCGTTCATCCAGGTACCGGCTCGGGGGAGGGGGGGGGTAG
>NC_057726.1:100162-103139 GCF_004010195.1 Chiloscyllium plagiosum | reverse complement strand
CGATACAGTCATTGATGTAGCGGAGGAAAAGGTGGGGGGTGGGGCCTGTGTAGTTGCGGAAGATGGACTGTTCCACATATCCTATGAAGAGGCAGGCATAGCTGGGGCCCATGCGGGTGCCCATGGCTACTCCTTTGGTTTGGAGGAAGTGGGAGGATTGGAAAGAGAAGTTGTTCAGGGTGAGGACCAGTTCAGTCAGTCGAAGGAGGGTGTCAGTGGAAGGGTACTGGTTGGTACGGTGGGAAAGGAAGAAGCGGAGGGCTTCTTCCTTTCCCGCTTCCAGCGGGTGAGCAATCTGGGGCCTGTGATCATTATTCTATTAGTTTTAAAATAGTTGCGGAAAGGGATAGAAATGATGTAAACGTTAAAGTTCTAAATTGGAGAAAGGCTGATTTTGACAGTATTGAGCAAGATCTTTCAACAGTTGATTGGGTTGGGCAGGGGGTGTGGATATTCGCATGTAACGGGACAGCTGAAAAGTGGGAGACCTTTAAAAAGATGTTCATGTGAAGGGGTACGCTGGTACATGTAGTGAATGCTAAATAACTAATGAGATTCATGCTCTGGTCAAGAAAAAGGAGCATATGTCAAGTACAGACAGGGATTGAGTGAATCCCTATAAGAGTATTAAGGGCAATAGGAACATACTCGAGGGAAATCAGCAGGGCAAAAAGGGGACATGACAGGGTTAAGGACAATCCAGAAGGATTCTGCAAAGACATTAAGCACAAAAGAGTAACTAGGGAGAGAATAGGGCTCTTTAAAGACCAGTAAGGCTGCCTATGTGTGGAACAGCAGGTCATGGGTCAGATACTAAACAAATATTTTGCATCAGTGTTTACTTTGAATAAAGATATAGAAGGTAGAGGACTTGGGAAAATAAACAGTGATATCTTGAAAAGCCTCTGTATTACAGAGGAGGAGATGCTGGATATAATAAAATGCATAAAGGTGGATAAATCCTCAGGACCTGATCAGGTGTCCCCTAGAACTTTGGGAAGCAAGGGAAGTGATTACTGGGCTCCTTGCTGAGATCCATATATCATGGATAGCCATGGGTGAGGTGATGGAAGATGAGGTTCGCTAAGGTGGTGTCATTGTTTAAGCAAGGTGGTATGGAAAAACCATGGCACTATAGACCAGTAAGGAGAAAGTGAGGTCTGCAGATGCTGGAGATCAGAGCTGAAAATGTGTTGCTGGAACAGCGCAGCAGGTCAGGCAGCATCCAGGGAACAGGAGAATCGACGTTTCAGGCATAAGCCCTTCTTCTTCCTGAAGAAGGGCTTATGCCCAAAACGTCGATTCTCCTGTTCCCTGGATGCTGCCTGACCTGCTGCGCTGTTCCAGCAACACACTATAGACCAGTAAGCCTAACATCACTGGTGGGTAAGTTGTTGGAGGGGATTCTGAGGGACAGGATTCACATATATTTGGAAAGGTGAGGACTGATTAGTGACAGTCAACATAGCTTTGTATCTGGGAAATCATACCTTACTAACTTGGTTGAGATATTTAAAGAAGTGATGAAGAAGATTGAAGGCGGAACAGTAGATGTTGGCTATAAGGGCTTCAGTCAGGCGTTTGTCACGGTTCCGCATGGTCAACTGGTTAGCAAGGTTATATCACATGGAATAGAGGGAGTACTAACCATTTGGATATAAAATTGGCTCAAAGGTAGGAGACAGAGGGTGGTGGTGGAAGGTTAGCAGATGACACCAAAATTCATGGTATTTCGAACAGCAAAGAATGTTATCTCTGAGTACAGTGGAAACTTGATCAGATGGGCACATGGGCCAAGGAGTGGCAGATGAACTTTAATTTAGATAAATGTGTTGTGTTGTATTTTGGTAGGGCATATCAGAGCAGGACTTACACACTTAATGGTAAGGTCATGGGGTGTGTTGCCAAACAAAGAGACCTTTTGGGTTCATGTTCATCATTCCTCAGAAGCAGGGTTGCACTTGACTGGGTAGTGATGAAGGTGTTTGGTATGGTTACCTTTATTCGTCAGTGCATTGCACATAGGAGTTGGGAGGTCATGTTACGGTTGTACAGGACATTGGTTAGGCCACTTTTGGAACACTGCATTCAATTCTGGTCTCCCTGCTATAGGAAGGATGTTGTGAAACTTGAAAGGATTTACAAAAGATTTACAAGGATGTGGACAGGGTTGGAAGGTTTGAGCTAGTGGGACAGGCTGAATAGGATGGGGCTATTTTCCCTGGAGCTTCAGAGACTGAGGGGTGACTGTGTAGAAGTTTATAAAATCATGAGAGGTGCCGTGGAAATTAAATTGACTCGACTCAACTATTAGCAAGAGCAACCAAAAAACTTTATTAATTTTTTTTAACCTCTGCATTGCAGAGGAACCATATGCACTTGACAATAGACAATAGGTGCAGGAGTAGGTCATTCAGCCCTTCGAGCCTGCACCGCCATTCAATATAATCATGGCTGATCATTCCTAATCAGTATCCTGTTCATGCCTTATCTCCATAACCCTTGATTCCACTATCTTTGAGAGCTCTATCCAACCCTTTTTTAAATGAATCCAGAGACTGGGCCTCCACTGCCCTCTGGGGCAGAGCATTCCACACAGCCACCACTCTCTGGGTGAAGAAGTTTCTCCTCATCTCTGTCCTAAATGGTCAACCCCATATTTTTAAGCTGTGTCCTCTGGTTCGGCACTCTCCCATTAGCGGAAACATGTTCCCTGCTGCCAGAGTGTCCAATCCTTTCATAATCTTATACGTCTCAATCAGATCCCCTCTCAGTCTTCTAAACTCAAGGGTATACAAGCCCAGTCGCTTCAGTCTTTCAAGGAATACTCACAAACTACATGTTTTCACTTCAATTTTTCTCAGTTTACATTCATTCAAAGGTTGCTTACTGTTCACTTTAGATTAAATTAGATTCCCTACAGTATGAAAACAGGCCATTTGGCCCAACAAGTCCACACTGACCCTCCAAAGAGTAA
>NC_057726.1:80539-96767 GCF_004010195.1 Chiloscyllium plagiosum | reverse complement strand
CAATTGCTGAATGTGCACACACTTTCCACACGTATACGAGCCAGACACACCAGAGTCGTTGACCTCCCACATCAAGCACGTAGCGCACTGAACCAGCTGGGCAGTCATGTCTTCACCCTCTTCAACTGTGGTATAATCACTTCACTCAACCTCCTTGTCAAAGATTCCTGAGCTGAAGCCTCACTCTTCTATCCAAACTTCCTTAGACCCTCTTTTTGTGGCAAGTCTGTGGATTTTTAATTTAGGTTAGAGGAGGAGGGAGACCCTACTTTGTAGGACCTGGGGTTTAGAACTCACCCACTCTAATAGCAATCACTTACCTTCCCGACCGGCTTTGCGCTCCGCCTGAACTTCCTCCCAGCTCCCGCCGCTCTCTGCTGCGAAAAACCTTGTGCAAGGGCCCTGAGCAGAATTCAGATATTCGTCTTATACTGTTTCTTATCACGCTCTCAAGGACAAAGACTGTGAAGATTTGAGTTATTCTTTTCTTTTCATTTCCTTGTTGTGGACATACTGTTCTTATATTTTTCTCTTGTTGAATGTTTACAAAGTTCCGCAGAGACAAGCTGTCCCTCGACTGCAGACTTCAGCAAAGTTGCAAAGTGTCAGAAAATTTTAAATTTAGTAAAGCAATGTCTTTCAGATTTCAGAGTAAATGGATTTCAGAGTAAATGTCACCTTTTGTTAATTTTCCATTGCAGGGGCAAGGATAGGGTGAATAGTCAGGTCTTTTTTCCTAGAGTAGGTGAGTCCAAAAATGAGGGCACAGGTTTAAGGTGAGAGGGGAAAAGATTTAAAAAGGATCTAAGGAGCAACTTTTACATGCAGGAGGTGGTGCATGTATGGAATGAGGTGTCAGAGGAAGTGATGGAAGCTAGTACAAGTACAACATTTAAAAGCCTTCTGGATGGGTATATGATTAGGAAGATTCATGGGCCAAATCTTGGCAAATGGGATTAGATTAATTTAGGATATCTGGTCAACATGGGTGAGTTGGACTGAAGGTTTTTGTTTCCATGCTGTACATTTCTATTGCTCTTTCTGTGCTGGATATAGACAGGTTAAGTGAGTAGGCAAAAACATGGCAAATAGAATATTACATGGGAAATGTGAGGTTTTGCACTTTGGTCTGAAGAATAGAGAAACTGAGTGTTATTTAAATAAGAAAGATTGCGGAAAATTACAGAACAAAGAGATTTGAGAGTCCTCACTATGAATCACAAATAGCTAGTATCCAAGTTCAGCAAGTAAGAGGGAAGGCAAGTGTGCTTTTGGCTTCTTATTTCAATGGAATGTAGAAGTAGTAAGGCTTTGATAAAACTGTACAAAGCACTAGCCAGAAGACTGTTGGAATATTGAGACATTCTGGGCTCCTTATTTAACGAAAAAAATATGCTGGTAATGGACAAAGTCTAAAGGAGGTTCACCAGGCTGACAGTAGGCCTGAAGGGACTGTCGTTTAAGGAGAAGATGATTAGGTCAGTAGTTGGGATTTAGAAGAATGAAAAGTGACTTATTCTTAGTAGGCAAGATTTATCAAGAGGGTGAGAGGGAAGCTTTGGAGACGTTGTTCCCCCATGTGGCAGAGTCTAAGACCAGAAAGCATAACCTCGAAATAAGAGGTTGTGCATTTATGAAGAGAAGAGATGAAGAGAAATTTCTTCTGAGAGTTGTGAACCTGTTAAATTCTTTCCTGCAGAAGGCTGTTGAGAATAGGTCATAAAGTATATTTAATACTGAGATTGACAGATTTTTAACTAATCAGGGAATCAAGGGATTTGAAGAAGAGGTAGGAAATTGGAGTTGAGGTTTATTAGATGGGCTGTGATCTTCTTGAATGACAGAGACCACTCGATGGGCTGAATGGCCTATTATTGCTCGTGATGAAGGGCTTTAGCAAAACGTCAGTTCTCCTGCTCCTCGGATGCTGCCTGACCTGTTGTGATTTTCCAGCACCACACTCTCGACTCTAACATCCAGCATCTGCCATCCTCACTTTTGCCTTGTGGTGGATTTTGTGGTGGGGTTGCTTGGCGTGGGAACGGGATAAGGGACTGGGAGCACTCATTCATATCCTTATTAACTTTCTCCCTGGTGAACTGTATGGTTTGTTCCATTTGAAGATTCACTGCTTAACATTTTTTGTTTTAGGCATGTATTTTTCAAGAATTTCGAATTGAGGAGGACTCTGTGATGTTTGTAGTAAACCTAACAGTTCTTCTTGATTGTCTCTCAATATTTAGTGCAAGTTCCCTGCCAGGTAAATGTATTTTGATAATTTCAGATTTGAGCCCATTAAAATGATGATGCTTTTAAAAGTAAAATGACTGAATATTGACCTGGAGCTGTCTCTCCTATTCTTTCTTTGTAGGAATGACAACAGCCCTGAAGATGTGTTACCGTGGATATGGAAACCCATTGACACTGTTTCTGGAGGAGAGTGGTGTGGTAACAGTTTGTAAGATTCAGACTCAGGAACCAGAGGAAACTCTTGACTTTGACTTCTGTAGCACAAATGTTGTAAATAAAATAATTCTGCAGTCAGAAAGCCTTCGGGAGGCCTTTGCCGAGCTTGATATGAGCAGCGAGGTGCTGCAGATCACAATGTCTCCAGAAAAACCCAATTTCAGGTACTGAGTTAACTTTGAACTCAAGTAGGCCTTAACAAAGGAGGATCATAATCTGTACCTGACACTTCTTCAACATTCTGACTGTGTACCTTCCTTAGGAGGAAGCCACTCAGCCCCCACCACAAGAGAAAGAAGTAGGAGTAGGCCGTTTAGCCCCTCATGCTTGCTGTGCAATTCTATAGGATCATGGCTAATTCAACATTCCTCATATCCACCTTCCTGCCTTTTCCCTGTAACTCTAGATTCCCCCACTGGTCAAGAAACTATCTATCTCAGCCTTAAATGTGTACAAGGTCTCTGCTCCCACAGCTCTCTGTGGCAAGGAGTTCCAAATATCTCAACCCTCTGAGAGATTAACTTCCTCCTGATCTCAGAAATGCAAGGGAGGTGGTGTAGCTCTGATATTCAAGGATGACATCAGGGTGGTGCTGAGAGATTATATAGATTCTGTAGAGCATGAGGTTGAATGCTTTTGGGTGGAAATTAGGAATTCCAAGAAGAGTAACTCACTGATAAGTGTAGTCTATAGGTCACCAAATAATAACCGAATCAGAGCCTTACTCAAAAAACTTCAGAAATCTGGAGAAATAAATCAGACCAACTTCCAAAAAATGAAACCAGACAGATCCAACACACCAGGCTTCTACAGCTTACCCAAAATTCACAAACTAGAAGCCCCCCTCAGATCTATAGTCTCGCTACCTGGAACAGCAACTTACAGATTGGCCAAGGAGCTACACCAAAGACTAAAACACCTAGTAGAAGACTCACACCACTCCATCCAAGAATTCCTGAAGACCATCAAAAACACCTAGATAGAAGAGGATGAAATAATAGTCTCTTTTGATGTAACAGCCCTGTTCACATCCAACAACATCAACCTGGTCAAGGAAACACTGACTACACTATTAGAAGAACCAAAAACACATCCACCAAACACCACCAACTTCATCAGCGAGGACAATATCATCAAGCTAGTGGACCTATGCATTACCACCCATTTTACTTTCAACAACAAAACCTACAGACAAACCAACGGAACACCCATGGGATTTCCAATATCGGGGTTCTTAGCAGAGGCAATAAAACTCAATTAAACAGCTCCCTTCCTGATGAAGGGCTTTTGCCTGAAACGTCGATTTTCTTGCTCCTCGGATGCTGCCTGACATGCTGTGCTTTTCCAGCACCACTCTAATCTAGACTCTGGTCTCCAGCATCTGCAGTCCTTGTTTTTACCGAGCTCTGCTAACCATCCAACCCAAACATCGGGTCTGCTACATGGATGACACCTTTGTCATCACTAAACGAAACAAATTAGAAGAAACCGTCAAGACCATCAGTAATACAATTCACTAAAGAGGAGGAAAATAACAACAAACTGTCATTCCTAGATGTCACAGTAGAGCAAACAGCCAATGGGGAACTTCAAACCAGCGTCCACAGGAAAACACCACATATGGACCAAATACTGAACTACAGAAGCAATCATCCCAACACCCACAAATGAAGCTGCATTCGGACATTATTTGGACAAGCCACCACACACTGCAGCACAGAGGAATTACAAAGAGCAGAGGAAAATCACCTATACAGTATATTCAAAAAGAATGGATACCCAATGAACGCAGTCTGCCGATTTCTCAGCAACAAACCCACAGAAGCAGACAAAACATGACCAGAAACCCTAGTCACTCTCCCCTACATCAAAGACATCTTGCAAATGACTGCCAGACTACTCAGACCTCTTGGCATCATGGTAGCCTACAAACCCATCAACATATTAAAACAACAGCTAATGAACTTGAAAGACCCTATATAGATAGCAAGCAAAATTAATGTCATTTACAAAATACCTTGCAAGAACTGTAACAAACAGGCAGAAAACTAGTCACCAGGATACATAAACATCAACTAGCATCAAAAAGACATGACCAACTCTCACTAGTATCCTTACAAACAGATGAGGAAGGACACCACTTCGACTGGGACAACACATCCATCCTGGTCCAAGCCAAACAGAGACACGTACGAGAATGGCATTCCAACCAGAACTCTTATGAACAACCACATCGACTTGGATCCCATTTACCAGCTCTGAGAAAAAGAACAGGAAATGACATCAACCCAAGGAAACCTAAACACACAAATAGAAGGTGAGCCATACCACCAGTGCTTCATCCGGAGGCTCACTGATGATGTTACCTAGTATGATGACGAAACGTCCGAAAATGAACCTTCCAGCTCAGCTAGCAAACCGTCCAGAATAACATCACATTGGGGGAGGGCAATAAACAAGGAAATAACTAATACCTGAAAAAATAGTACAGCTATTATCATGGGGGATTTTAATCTGCATGTAGATTGGTTGAACCAGTTCAGTCAGGGTAGGAGGTGTTCATTGAGTGTATCCTGGATAGATTTCTTGAACAGCATGTAATGGAACCGATGAGGTAGTAGCAAGCTATCCTAGATCTGGTCCTGTGTAATGAGACAGGAATAGTTAATGACCTCATAGTTAGGGATCCTCTTGGAAGGAGTGATCACAGTATGGTTGAATTTAAAATACAGCTGGATAGTGTGAAGATAAAATCCAATACTAGGGTCCTGTGCTTGAATAAGGGGACTATGATAGAATGAGGGAGAACGTGGCTAAAGTAGACTGGAAACAGAGACTTTATGGTGCGACAGTTGACGAGCAGTGGAAGACCTTCAAAGAAGTTTTTCAAAGTGCTCAGCAAAAGTATATTCTGGTGAGATGAAAGGACTGTAAGAGGAGGGGTAATTTGCCATGGATGTCTAAGGAAATGAAGCAGGCTATCAAAGTGAAAGAGAAGGCATATAAAGTGGCCAAAAACAGCAGGACTCTGGAAGATTGGGAGAACTTTAAAGGTCCACAGAAAGCCACAAAAAAGAGCTATAAAGAAAAGTAAGGTAGAGATGACAAAAAAAATGGCACAGAATATGAAGACAGATAGTAAAAGTTTCTATAAATATATGAAACGACGAAGAGTAGCTAAAGTAAATGTTGGTCATTTTAGAGGATGAGAAGAGGCAGTTAGTTATGGGATATGATGAAAAGGCTAAGGCATTGAACAGGTACTTTGTATCGGTCTTCACTGGAGGATACTAATAACATGCCAGTAAGTGACGAAGAGATGAAGATAGGTGAGGACCTGGAAACAATTATTATTATAGAAGAGCTAGTGTTGGGTAAGCTAATGGAGCTAAGGATAGATAAGTCTCCTGGCCCTGATGGAATACATCCTCAAGTACTAAAAGAGATGGCAGGAGAAATAGGTGGACTGGCGGTAATTTTCCAAATTTCACTGGACTCTGGGGCAGTCCCAGCAGATTGGAAAATAGCAAATGTGACACTACTGTTTAAAAAGGGAAGTAGACAAAAGATATAGACCAGTGAGCTTCACCTCTGTAGTGAGAAAGATGCTGGAGTCTCTTATCAAGGAAGAAATAGCAGGGCATCTCAAAAGAAAGTGTCCCATTGTACAGGCGCAGCATGGGTTCATGGATCATGCTTCACAAATCTTTTAGAATTCTATGAAGACATTTCAAGCAAGGTGGACAACAGAGACCCAGTGGATGTGGTGTACCTAGATTTCCAAAAGGCCGTTGACAAGGTGCTGCACATGAGGCTGCTGCATAGGATAAGGGTGCATGGTGTTAAGAGTACATATTAGCGTCAATAGAGGATTGGTTGCCTGACGGGAAGCAAAGCATGGGGATAAATGAGTGCTATTATGGCTGGCAATCAGTGACTAATGGTGTCCCTCAGGGATTGGTGTTGGGACCATAATTATATACAATTTATGTAGATGATTTGGAGTTGGGGCCACTTGTACGGTGTCAAAATTTGCTGTTGACACTAAGATGAGTGGCAGAGCAAAGTGTGCAGAGGACTGTGAAACTTTGCAGAGGAACATAGATAAATTAAGTGAGTGGGCAAAGGTCTGGCAGATGAAATTCAAAGTTGGTAAATGTGAAGTCATACATTTTAGTAGGATCTCAGCCAAGTAGATTATTACTTGAATGGTAAAAAGTTGCAGCATGCTGCTGTGCAGAGGGACCTGGGTGTGTGAATTGCAGAAGGTTGGTCTGCAGGTACAATAAGTAATTAGGAAGGCAAATAGAATTTTGTCCTTCATTGCTAAAAGGTTGAGTTTAAAAACAGAGAGGTAATGTTACAGCTGTACAAGGTACTGGTGAGGCCACATCTGGAATACTGTGTGCAGATTTGGTCTCCTTACTTAAGAAAGGATGTACTGGCACTGGAGGGGATGCAGAGGAAATTCACTAGGTTGATTCCGGAGTTGAGGGTGTTAGTTTACGAAGAGAGGCTAAGTAGATTGGGATTATATTCATTGGAATTCAGAAGAATGAGGAGTGATCTTATAGAAACATATAAAATTATGAAGGGAATTGATAAAATAGAAATAGATAGGATGTTTCCATTGATAGGTGAAACTAGGACAAGAGGGCATGGCCTCAAGATTAGACAAAGCAGGTTTAGAACTGAACTGAGAAGGAACTTCTTCACCCAGAGGATTGTTAATCCGTGGAATTCCTTGCCCAGGGAGGTAGTTGACGCTACTTAAGCAATCAATTATAAAGCTAAGGTAGATACTTTTTTGAAAAATAAAGGAATTGAGGGATATGTTGAAAACATGCCTAATTGGAGCTGAGTCCAGTTAAAGATTAGCCATGATCTTATTGATTAGTGGAGCAGGCTCGAAGGGCTGGACGGCTTACTCCTGTTCCTAGTTCTTGTGTTCCTACGAACAGCCTACAATGTATTGTGGCTGTATTAGAAAAGCTTGGCTAGGAGTGCAGTCAATTCTGGATTACAAACCTTCAGTACCATTACTGGAATGTTGTCAGACCCCAGAGCCTTTGCAGTATCAAGTGCTTCCAGTTGTTTCTCTGGATATAACATGAAGTGAATTGAATTGGCTGAAGACTGATATCTGTGATACAGCGCATCACAGAAGGAGGCCAAGGTGGATCATTCTCTCAACATTTCTAACTGCAATACTTTGGCCTCATCTTTTGGGCTTCCGTTAATTGAGGATGGGGATATTTGTGGAGGCTGCTCCTCCAGTTAGCTTAATTGTCCACCACCATCTGTAACTGGATGTGGTGGGACTGCAGAGATTCAATCTGATCCATAGTGTCGAACCTGAGAGAATGAGTGAGATTCTGAATGATTACTTTGCCTCAGTGTTCACTGAGGAAAGGAACATGATGAATGTTGAGATTAGAGAATGAAGTTTGATTAGTCTGGATCATGTTGACATAAGTAGGGAAGATGTGTTGGGTAGGCTAGAAGTTATTAAGGTGGACAAATCCCCAGGACCAGATGGGATCTATCCCAGGTTGCTGAGGGAGGCGAGAGAGGAAGTAGCTAGGGCCCTGACAGATATCTTTGTGGCATCCTTAAATACAGATGAGGTGCCGGAGGACTGGAAGGTTGCTCATGTTGTCCCCCTGTACAAGAAGGGTAGTAGGGATATTCCGGATAACTACAGACCAGTGAGCCTGACGTCGCTGGTGGGGATGTTGCTGGAGAGGGTATTGAGGGATAGGATCCATTTATATTTAGAAAAGAATGGGCTTATCAGTGATAGGCAACATGGTTTGTGCAGGGGAGCCTTACCAACTTAATAGAGTTCTTCGAGGAAGTGACCAAGTTGATAGATGAAGGAAAGGCTGTTGAAGTCATATACATGGACTTTAGTAAAGCGTTTGACAAGGTTCCCCATGGTAGACTAATGGAGAAAGTGAAGTCAAATGGTGTTCAGGGTGTCCTAGCTAGGTGGATAAAGAACTGGTTGAGCAACAGGAGACAGAGAATAGTAGTAGAAGGGAGTTGAAAGGTGACCAGTGGTGTTCCACAGGGGTCAGTATTGGGGCCACTGTTGTTTGTAATATACATAAATGATCTGAAAGAGGGCACTGTTGGTATGATCAGCAAATTTGCAGATGACACGAAGATTGGTGGAGTAGCAGAAAGCACAAGAGACTGTCAGAGAATACAGGAGGATATAGATAGACTGGAGAGTTGGGCGTTGAAACTTTATTGCTGGAACAGCACAGCAGGTCAGGCAGCATCCAGGGAACAGGAGATTCGACGTTTCGGGCACAGGCCCTTCTTCAGGCGAGTTGGGCAGAAAAGTGGTAGATGAATTTCAGTCCAGACAAATGTGAGGTGATGCATTTAGGCAAGACTAATTCTAGAACGAATTATACAGTGGACGGAAGAGCCTCGGGAAAAGTTGATGGGCAGAGAGATCTGGGAGTGCAGGTCAATTGTACCCTGAAGGTTGCTGCACAGGTGGATAGAGTTGTCAAGAAGGCATATAGTATGCTTGCCTTCATTGGACGAGGTATTGAGTATAAGAGCTGGCAAGTCATGTACAATTTTAACAAGACATTGGTTCGGTCGCATTTAGAATACTGTGTACAGTTCTGGTCACCACATCACCGAAAGGATGTGGATGCTTTGGAGAGGGTGCAGAGAAAGTTCACGAGGATGTTGCCTGGTATGGAAGGTGCTAGCTATGAAGAGAGGTTGAATAGGTTAGGTTTGTTTTCATTAGAAAAAAGGAGATTGAGGGGGGACCTGATTGAAGTTTACAAAATCATGAAGGGTATAGACAGGGTGGATAGAGACAAGCTTTTTCCCAGGGTGAAGGATTCAATAACGAGAGGTGACGCTTTCGAGGTGAGAGGTGGAAAGTTTAAGGGGGATACACGCAGCAAGTACTTCACACAGAGGGTGGTGGACATTTGGAACGCGTTGCCTGCCTCTACCACCTCTACTGGCACGGTAGATTCATTTAAGATGCATCTGGACAGATGCATGAGTAGGTGGGGAGCAGAGCGATACAGATGCTTAGGAATTGACCGACAGGTTTAGACAGTACATTTGGATCGGCTCAGGCTTGGAGGGCTGAAGGGCCTGTTCCTGGGCTGTAAATTTTTTGTTCTTTTGGAATTATTCAGCTCTGTCCATTGCATGCTGCTTTTACCATTACTGAAATGTGGTGTACAGAGGTGCTGGTGATGGACTGGGGTGGACAAAGTCAGAAATCGCACAACATCAGGTTATATATAATCCATCAGGTTTATTTGAAATAATGAGCTTTAGAAGCAATTCTCCTTTGTCAGGTGAAGCAACTTTGTACAGAATTGGAGGCAATGCTCCAGAACTATATAAAACTGCATAATTTCTACTCCCTTGGCTTATACTTCCAATGTTCCAATAGCCTTTTAATTTTTTTTATATACTTGTTCAGTAGTTTTGTGACTTCTGATCATGGGCACTTAAAGTTCTCTACTTCTCCATCAGATCAGTTTGCTCCCACATACATTGTCTATGAGTTCTCTAGTTTGGAGTCATCAGCAAACTTGGTTACTATGATTCTCTGTTCCTTCATCTCAATTTAATATGTTGAAAGCTGAGACCAAGGTGCATATTCCTGCAAACAACACTCGTCACGCAGCCTGTCGTAGCCATATCTCGACTCTATTTCCAACTTTCTAATTTATTTTTTCATATTATTATGGAAAGCTGCCCTCCTGTGTCATTACCATTTGTTATCCTCTATTATCATCTGGGTTTTTTTTTTATTAATTGGTCACAAACTGCTTTTAAGCACCATTTCTGTTTCAGGTTATCTACTTTTGGGAATGCTGGAAGCATACACTGTGATTATCCGAAAGACTCTGATATGATTGAGGCATTCCATTGCAACCAGACCCAATGTAATAGGTAAGATGACGTATTGATTGCATTCTGTTACTGCAGTCCCTTCTATTTTGTTATTAAAATTTAATTTTGTTCTTTCTTATCAGATATAAAATTTCATTACTGAAGCCATCTATTAAGGCCTTGGCTCTGTCCTGTAAAGTTTCGCTCCGTACAGATAACCGTGGATTTCTCTCCTTACAATATATGATCCGGAATGAAGATGGACAGATCTGCTTTGTAGAATATTACTGTTGTCCCGATGAAGAGGTTGGAGAGTTTGATACATGATGTGCAGCCATTTGTCTTTCTGTTTGTCAAAGGAACATAGGAACTGGAGTAGGTCATTCAGCCCCTTGAATCTGCTTCACCTTTCAATAAGATCATGTGACCTATGGTTTGCCTTGGGCCCATATCCCAATTTAAAACTAACAATGGCTGTTTGAGGAAGTGAGTTCCAAACCTTCACTATTCTTTGCATGTACAAGTGTTTTCTAACATCTCTCCTGAATGGCATGGCCATGATTTTTACAGTATGCCCCATGGTTCTAGAATGTTCAACCCGTCGACATTGTTTATCTTTATCTACCCTGCCTTTCCCTGTTAATAACTTGAAAACCTTGATTATATCACCCCTTAACCTTCTGAATTCTAGAGAAAACGGACCTAATTTGTCTAATCTCTCCTCATGACTTAACCTCTGAATCCAGGTATCATATTTGTAAACTTGCATTGAACTCTTCTCAGGGGCAAAATATCCTTCCTTAGGTATGATACTGAGATTTGCATTACATCTTCAAAACTAAGTACCTTTCCTCTTTGCAGAAGCTAAACCCTGAAGCATTGCCCAGCCTGAATTTGACTGTTCCTGTCTCCTGATTCTGCCCCTTAACTTTAGGGTAGTGTAAGTTTATGTTGAAATTGTAATAAATGTGTCTATTGTGTTTGAGGTATAAATATGGAACTGTGAAATTTTTGCAGTAGTTTTGTTGGCTGGTAGAGCTATGTTGGACAGTGTTGAGGCTTAGGTTTTACTTTCTGATGTGCAATACAGAAAGCATTACTCAGATCTTCGAGCGCAGATAGAAGAAAATAGCTTTGATACTTATTTGCCTTTTGGTGGTTGGTGATGGCTGGGTAGCAATGGGTTAGATTGCTGAAGAAGGTATATGGCCCAATAACGACAGTGATGAGAGAGGGAAGCCAGTATATATTGTCATTGAATGAAATTTGTTTCTTTTATTTAAAGCGGTCTTGCAGCTTTTTAATTGATAATTTGCCAATTTATGCTGTTACATTGGTATGACTTGATGTTGTCATTTGTTCTAATAATGTAAAGTTTGTAAAAGTGTATTGCTTCATAGCTGATTTTAAGATTGAAGAAACTAATTTAATTCACATATTGAAATGCTTGTGACCCTAATTCTAGCCCATCCTTTCCAACATATTGAATCTTACAACACAAAAGGTAGTTTGACACATCGTGCCAATATTGGCTCTTTGAAACAGCTAGGACAAAGTGAGGACTGCAGATGCTGGAGATCAGAATCGAGAGTGGGGTTCTGGAAAAGCACAGCAGGTCAGGCAGCATCTGAGGAGCAGGAGAATTTATGTTTCAGGCATAATCCTGTTGAAGGTCCTAGGCCCAAAACGTCAATTCTCCAGCTCCTCAGATGCTGCCTGACCTGCTGTGCTATTCCAGCACCACACTCCCGTGTTTGAAACAGCTATTCAGTTATTTCTATTCCCTTACTCTTTCCCTGATTCTTTCTTAAAATTTACTATTGAACCTGCTTCCATTACCATGTACGAAATGCTTTTTTTGGCATAGATTTTTTTGTATCCTGTCAACACTGGTTTAAATGTTTTTAAAATGTACACTTGATTCTGTCCATTAAAATTCCATACAAGAATTAAAGTTTTCACAAAGCTCAACTTTAAATACATAGGACTGATTCTTGAATTACTTTGACAAAATAATATCTGGATTGTCTATAGAGCAATACAGCGCAGAACAAGCCCCTTGGCCCTTGATGTTGTGCTGATCTGTGAACTGATCGAAGCCCATCCCTCTACACTATCCCATCTTCATCCATATGCTTATTCAAGGATTGCTTAAATGTCTCTAATGTGGCTGAGTTAACTACATTGGCAGGTAGGGCATTCCATGCCCTTACCACTCTCTACGTAAAAAACCTGCCTCTGACATCTGTCTTAAATCTATCACCCCTCAATTTGCAGTTATGCCCCTGTGTATAAGCTGATATCATCATCCGAGGAAAAAGACTCTCACTGTCGACCCTATCTAATCGCAAGCTTTGAGAAGATTTGTAGCTCAGGTCGAGGTTCTGGATGTCGGCTTGCTCACTGAGCTGGAAGGTTTGGTTTCAGATGTTTTGTCACCATACTAGGTAACATCTTCAGTGAGTCTTAGGATGAAGCACTGGTGGTGTAGCCCGCTTTCTATTTATGTGTTTGGCTTTCCTTGGGTTGGTCATGTCATTTCCAGTGGTGACATCCAAATACATAGAAAGAGACCCTCCAAGCCTGAGCCAATCCAAATGTACTGTCTAAACCTGTCAGTCAATTCCTAAGCATCTGTATCCCTCTGCTCCCCACCTACTCATAAATCTTTCCAGACGCATCTTAAATGAATCTGCCGTGCCTGCCTCCACCACCTCTGCTGGCAATGCGTTCCAAATGTTCACCACCCTCTGTGTGAAGTACTTGATGTGTGTATCCCCCTTAAACTTTCCACCTCTCACCTTGAAAGCGTGACCTCTCGTTATTGAATCCTTCACCTTGGGGGAAAAAGCTTGTCTCTATCCACCCTGTCTATACCCTTCATGATTTTGTAAACCTCAAACAGGTTCCCCCCTCAATCTCCTTTTTACTAATGAAAATAAACTTAACCTAACCGTGGGTGGCACGGTGGCACAGTGGTTAGCACTGCTGCCTCACAGCACCAGAGACCCGGGTTCAATTCCCACCTCAGGTGACTGACTGTGTGGAGTTTGCACATTCTCCCCATGACTGCGTGGGTTTCCTCCGGGTGCTCCGGTTTCCTCCCACAGTTCAAAGATGTGCAGGTCAGGTGAATTGGCCATGCTAAATTGCCCGTAGTGTTAGGTGAAGGGCTAAATGTAGGGGTATGGGTGGGTTGCACTTCGGCGGGTTAGTGTGGACTTGTTGGGCCGAAGGGCCTGTTTCCACACTGTAAGTGATCTAATCTAATCTAATATACTCAACCTCTCTTCATAGCTAGCACCTTCCATACTAGGCAACATCCTCGTAAACCTTCTCTGCACCCTCTCCAAAGCGTCCACATCCTTTTGGTAACGTGGCGACCAGAACTGTACACAGTATTCTAAATGCAGCTGAACCAATGTCTTGTACAATTTTAACATGACTTGCCAGCTCTTATACCTCATCCAGTGAAGGCAAATACCATGTGCCTTCTTTACCACTCTATCCACCTGTGCATCAACCTTCAGGGGACAATGGACCTGCACTCTCAGATCTCTCTGCCCATCAACTTTTCCCAAGGCTCTTCTAGAATTAGTTCACTCTAGAATTAGACTTACCAAAATGCAACAGTTCACATTTGTCTGGATTGAACTCCATTTGCCGCTTCTCCGCCCAACTCTCCAGTCTATCTATATTCTTCTGTATTCTTTGACAGTCCTCTATGCTTTCTGCTACTCCACCAATCTTTGTGTCATCTGCCAACTTACTGATCAGACCAACAATGCTCTCTTCCAGATCATTTATGTATATGACAAACAACAGTGACTCCAGCACTGATCCCTGTGGAATACCACTGGTCACCTTTCTCCATTTTGAGAACCTCCCTTCAATTACTACTACTCTGTCTCTTGTTGCTCAACCAGTTCTTTATCCACCTAGCTAGAACTCCCTGCACACCATGTAACATCACTTTCTCTGTTAGGTTACCATGGGGAACCTTATTAACCGCCTTAGTAAAGACCATGTATATGACTTCAACAGTCTTTCCTTCATCTATCAACTTGGTCACTTCCTCAAAGAACTCTATTAAGTTAGTAAGGCACGATCTCCCCTCCACAAAACCATGTTGCCTATCACTGATGAGCCCATTCTTTTCCAAATAGAAGTAAATTTTATTCCTCAGTACCTTCTCCAGCAACTTTCCCACCACTGACATCAGGCTCATTGGTCTGTAGTTACCTGGAATATCCCTACTACTCTTCTTATACAGGGGGACAACATTAGCAACCCTCTGATCCTCCGGCACTTCACCTGTATTTAAGGGTGTTATAAAGATAGCTGTCAGGGCCCCAGCTATTTTCTCTCTTGCCTTCTTCAGAAACTTGGGATAGATCCCATCCAGTCCTGGGGATTTGTCTACCTTAATGTCCTTTATCCTACCCAACACATCTTCCCTTGTTATGTCAATGTGATCCAGAGTAAACAAACATCTATCACTATTTTCAACATTCATCATGTCCTTTTCCTTAGTGAACACTGACGCAAAGTAGTCATTGAGAATCTCATCCATTTTCTCAGGTTCGACACACAACCTTCCTTCCTTATCCTTTAGTGGACCAACCCTTTCTCTAGTTGCCCTCTTGCTTCTTATATATGAATAAAAGGCCTTGGGATTCTCCTTAATTCTGCTTGCTAA
Source organism: Chiloscyllium plagiosum (assembly GCF_004010195.1). Lineage (NCBI taxonomy): Eukaryota > Metazoa > Chordata > Chondrichthyes > Orectolobiformes > Hemiscylliidae > Chiloscyllium > Chiloscyllium plagiosum. Next base: position 81,712 of record NC_057726.1, on the reverse strand, counting down.
AGTTGTTTCATGACCCCTTTTAGCCCGCTTGATTCCTCGTTGTAAGATTGGTCCTATTCTTCCGATATTCCTCCAAGGCCTGTTCTGTTCTTATCTGCCTGGACCTTATGTATGCTTCCCTTTTCCTCTTGGCGAGTTGCACAATTTCTCCTGTCATCCAGGGTTCTCCTGCCTTTCCTATCCTTTGTTTTCAAAGGGACATGCCTATCCTGCACTATTTTCAACCTCTCTTTGAAAGTGTCCCACATATCAAATGTGGATTTTCCTTCAAATAGCTGCTCCCAATCCATACTTCCCAGCTCCTGCCGAATTTTGATATAATTGGCATTGGCCCAGTTTAGTACTGTTCCCTTAGGACCACACTCATCTTTGTCTATGAGCATTCTAAAACTTACAGAATTATGGTCACTATTCACAAAGAAATCACCCACTGCAACTTCTACCACCTGGCCTGGCTCATTCCCCAACACCAGGCCCAATATAGCCCTTCCCTCATTGGACTATTGACATACTGCTCTAGAAAGCTTTCCTGATCCTCCTTACAAATTCTGCCCCATCCAGACCTCTGACACTCAGTGTATTCCAGTCAATGTTGGGAAAATTAATATCTCCCATCACCACCACCGTGTTGCCTCTACATCTTTCCATAATCTATTTACCTCTTTGTTCTTCTAGCCCATGCTCACTGTTGGGAGGCCTGTACATAGAAATAGAACATAGAACAATACAGCACAGAACAGGCCCTTTGGCCCACAATGTTGTGCCGAACATTTGTCCTAGCTTAAGCACCCATCCATGTACCTATCCAATTGCCGCTTAAAGGTCACCAAAGAGTCTGACTCTACCACTCCCACAGGCAGCGCATTTCATGCCCCCACCACTCTCTGGGTAAAGAACCCACCCCTGACATCTCCCCTATACCTTCCACCCTTCACCTTAAATTTATGTCCCCTTGTAACACTCTGTTGTACCCGGGGAAAAAGTCTCTGACTGTCTACTCTATCTATTCCTCTGATCATCTTATAAACCTCGATCAAGTCACCCCTCATCCTTCGCCGTTCCAACGAGAAAAGGCCGAGAACTCTCAACCTATCCTCGTACGACCTATTCTCCATTCCAGGCAACATCCTAGTAAATCGTCTCTGCACCCTCTCCAAAGCTTCCACATCCTTC
>NC_057726.1:59317-80479 GCF_004010195.1 Chiloscyllium plagiosum | reverse complement strand
CTACCGTTAACCCTGTATTCCGCATTCTTATTTGTCTTTCCAAAATGGACAACCTCACACTTGGCAGGGTTGAACTCCATCTGCCACTCCTCAGCCCAGCTCTGCATCATATCCAAGTCCCTTTGCAGCCGACAAGAGCCCTCCTCACTATCCACAACTCCACCAATCTTCGTATCATCTGCAAATTTACTGACCCACCCTTCGACTCCCTCATCCAAGTCATTAATAAAAATTACGAACAGCAGAGGACCCAGAACTGATCCCTGCGGAACTCCACTTGTAACTGGGCTCCATGCTGAATAATTACCATCTACCACCACTCTCTGACTTCGACCGGTTAGCCAGTTTTCTATCCACTTGGCCAAATTTCCCTCTATTCCATGCCTCCTGACTTTCCGCATAAGCCTACCATGGGGAACCTTATCAAATGCCTTGCTAAAATGGAACCTTATCAAATGCCTTACTGTAATACAGCCCCAACAATGTAACTGCAGTCTTCTTATTTCTCCGCTCTATCCATAACATCTCACTGCTCAAGCCCTTCATAGTTGTTCCTTTAGCACAGCCGTGATATCATCCCTGACCAGCAATGCAACTTCTCCCCCCACCTTTTACTTCCCTCCCTGTCCTGTCTGAAGGGTCTATATCCTGGAACATTTAGTTGCCAGTCATGCCCTTCTTTCAACCAAGTGTCTGTGATCACAAGAACGTCATACTCCCAGGTACCAATCCAAGCCCTAAGTTCATCTGCCTTACCTACTATACTCCTTGCATTAAAGTAGATGTACTTCAGGCCACCAGTTCTTTGGCATTCATCCGCTCTCTGCCTACTCTTTGCCTTGGTAATGCTAACTTCATGATCCTTACAGTTTCTTGTTTCCACCTCAGTGTCTACTAACCTTCTCTTCTGGTTCCCAGTCCTCTGTCACATTAGTTTAAAACTAATCCAACAGCAGCAGCAAAAACTCCGCCAAGGACTTTAGTTCCAGTCTGGTTCAGGTGTAGACCATGCAATTTGTATTGGTCCCAACTTCCTCAGCACTGGTCTCAATGTCCAACAAATCTGAACCCCTCCCTCCTACACCATCCCTCAAGCCATGTGTTCATTCTAACTATTCTTTTATTTCTACGCTGGCTAGCTATGTGGCACTGGTAGCAATCCTGAGATCACTACCTGTTGAGGTCTTCCTCTTTAACTTCTCTCCTAGCTCCCTGAATTCTGCTTTCAGGACCTCATCTTGCTTTTTACTCATATCGTTGGTGCCTTTTATGCACCACGACAACTGGCTGTTCACCCTCCCCTTTCAGAATGGTCTGCAGCTGATCGGTGACATCCCTGACCCGAGCACCTGGGAGGCAATGTACCATCTGGGAGTCTCGTTTTTGGCCACAGAACTGCCTATCTACTCTCCTTACAATAGAATCCCCTATGACTATGGCCCCATGAGCTTTTTTTCCTGCCCTTCTGAATGGCAGTGCCTGCCATGGTGCCATGATCTTGGCAGCTGCTGCCCTCCCCTGGTGAGCCATTTCCCCAACAGAATCCAAAACAGTATACCTGTTTTGGAGGGAGATGACCGCAGAGGACACCTGCACTACCTTCCTACCTTTTCTCTCTCTCTTGGTCACCCATTCTTTGTCTCCCTCAGCAATTCTAACCTGCGGTGTGACCAATTCACTAAACGTGCTATCCACGACCTCCTCAGCATTGCGGATGCTCCGCAGTGAGTCCATCCGCAGCTCCAGAACAGTCATGTGGTCAAATAAGAGCTGCAGCTGGACGCACTTCATGCAAGTGTAAGAGTCAGGGACGTCAGCCATGTCCCTGAGCACCCACATCAAGCAAGACACACATGCCATGGGTCTGAGGTCCCCTCCCATTGTAAACCTTAGCTTTATGTCAGCTAACTAAAACCAAACAATGCATTTAAGTATATGAAAGAACAAAAAACCTTGCCTTACAGAGCCCTTCTGGTCAGGAGGGGCAGCAGGAGGGAGATTCTATACGTGCAGTATCTCGGGTTTAGCTGCTGCCCAAATATATATTAAGTCCTTATCTTCCCAGCAACCTCCTGATCTCCAACATCACCTCCGTTCTGTCTCCCACTGCTCCTAGACGGGAACAAATTCTGCAGTTTATCCAAGTCACTCTGCAACCTGCAACATTCTTCCACACTGTCTACCACTCCACTGACTTTAGTGTCATCTGCAACCTTACTAACCCATCCATCTATGTCTGTGTCCAAGTCATTTTTAAAAATGACAACCAGCAGTGGTCCCAAAACAGATCATTGTGGCACACCACTAGTAACTGGACTCCAGGCTGAATATTTTCCGTCAACCACCACTCGGTGCCTTCTTACAGAAAAGCAGTTTCTAATCCAAATTGCTAAATTGCCCTTAAGACAATAGACAATAGATAATAGGTGCAGGAGTAGGCCATTCTGCCCTTCGAGTCTGCACCACCATTCAATATGATCATGGCTGATCATCCTTAGTCAGTATCCTGTTCCTGCCTTATCTCCATAACCCTTGATTCCACTATCTTTGAGAGCTCTATCCAACTCTTTCTTAAATTAATCCAGAGACTGGGCCTCCACTGCCCACTGGGGCAGAGCATTCCACACACCCACCACTTTCTGGGTGAAGAAGTTTCTCCTCATCTCTGTCCTAAATGGTCTACCCCGTATTTTTAAGCTGTGTCCTCTGGTTTGGCACTCACCCATCAGCAGAAACCTGTTTCCTGCTTCCAGAGTATCCAATCCTTTAATAATCTTATATGTCTCAATCAGATCCCCTCTGTCTTCTAAACTCAAGGGTATACAAGCCCAGTCGCTCCAATCTTTCAACATAAGATAGTCCTGCCATTCCAGGAATTAACCTCGTGAACCTACGCTGCACTCCCTCAATAGCCAGAATGTCTTTCCTCAAATTGGAGACCAGAACTGCACACAGTACTCCAGGTGTGGTCTCACCGGGGCCTTGTACAGCTGCAGAAGAACCTCTTTGCTTCTATACTCAATCTCTCTTGTTATGAAGGCCAGAATGCTATTAGCCTTCTTCACTACCTGCTGTACATGCATGCTTACCTTCATTGACTGGTGTACAAGAACACCCAGATCTCTTTGTACTGCCCCTTTACCTAAATTGATTTCATTTAGGTAGTAATCTGCCTTCCTGTTCTTGCCACCAAAGTGGATAACCATACATTTATCCACATTAAACTGCATCTGCCATGCATTTGACCACTCACCTAACCTGTCCAGGTCACCCTGTAATCTCCTAACATCCTCCTCACGTTTCACCCTGCCACCCAGCTTAGTATCATCAGCAAATTTGCTAATGTTATTACTAATACCATCTTCTATATCAATAATGTATATTGTAAAAAGCTGCGGTCCCAGCACTGATCCCTGCGGTACCCCACTGGTCACTGCCTGTCATTCCAAAATAGAGCCGTTTATCATATTCTTTGTTTCCTATCAGCCAACCAATTTTCAATCCAAGTTAGTACTTTGCCCCCAATACCATGCGCCCTAATTTTGCTCACGAACCTCCTCTGTGGGACTTTACCAAAAGCTTTCTGAAAGTCCAGGTACACTACATCTACTGGATCTCCCTCTCCATCTTCAGAGTTACATCCTCAAAAAATTCCAGAAGATTCGTCAAGCATGATTTCCCCTTCATAAATCCATGCTGACTCTGACCTATCCTGTTACTACTATCCAGATGTGTCATAGTTTCATCCTATGCTTCTGAGGATCCTAGGATCTGTTTTGGGACCACTGCTGGTTGTCATTTTTATTAATCCCATGCTTCCGCATTTTCTTCAAATGCCTACCATGTGGAACCTTATCACAGGCTTTACTGAAGTCCATATACACCACATCCACTGCCCTACCTTCATCCACACGCTTCTCAAAAAGCTCAATGAGGTTTGTGAGACATGACCTGCCCTTGCCGAAACCACGTTGACTATGTCCATTCAAATTGTTGCTTGCTAGATGATTATAAATCCTATCCCTTATAATCCTTTCCAAAACTTTTCGTACAATAGATGTAAGGCTCACTGGTCAATAATTTACTTGGGTCATCTCTACTGCCCTTCCTGAACAAGGACACAACATTTGCAATCCTCCAGTCCTCTGGTACTAAACCTATAGACAATGATGACTCAAAGATCAAGTCCAAAGGCTCCGCCATCTCCTCCCTAGCTTCCCAGAGAATCCTCGGATAAATCCCATCTGGCCTAGGGGACTTATGTACTTTCAAACCTTCCAGAATTGATAACACCTCCCCCTTACTTACCTCAATCTTTTCTAGTCTAATAGCCTGTATCTCAGTCTTCTCCTCTACAATATTCTCCTTTTCCTGAGTGAAAACCGTTGAGAGATATTTATTTAGCATCTCTCTTATCTTCACAGGGTCCACACACAACTTCCCACTTCTCTCTTTGACTGGCCCTATTCCAAACCTAGTCAGCCTTTTATTCCTCACATATCTATAGAAAGCTTTAGGGTTCTTCTTTATTCCACCTGCTAAAGACTGTTCGTGTCCCCTTCTTGCTCTTCCTACTCTCTCTTTAAATCCTTCCTAGCTAATCTGCAACTCTCGATCGCCTCATCTGAACCATCTTATCTCAACATCACACAGCCCCCCTCCCCCCTCTTCCGCTTAACAAGAGATGCAGTTTTTTTAGTAAACCACAGTTCCCTTATCTTATCACTTCCTCCCTGATTGACAGCGACATACCTATTAAGGACATGGAATATTTGTTCATTAACCCAGCTGCACATTTTGATTATCCCCATCCTCTGCATTTTGCTACCCCATTCTATGCCTCCTAAGTCTTGCCTAATCGCATTATAATTGCTCTTCTCCCATCGATAACTCCTGACCTGTGGCATTTATCTATCCCTTTCCATCGCTAAACTAAACATAACTGAATTATGGTCACTCTCTCCAAAATGCTCACCTACCACTAAGTCAAACATCTGGCATGGTTCGTTGCCAAGTACCAGATCCAGTGTGGCCTCTCATCTTGTCAGCCCTTTGACAAACCCTCCTGCACACATTGGACAAAAACTGATCCATCCAACGTACTAGAGTTATAGCATTTCTAATCAATTTTTGGGAAGTTAAAGTCCTCCATAATGACCACCCTGTTCTTTTCACTCATACCCAGAATCGTTTTGCTAACCCTCTCCTCCACAACCCTGGAACTTTGTGGAGGCCTATAAAAAACTCCCAGCAGTGTGACCTCTCCTCCCTCTTTCTAACCTCAACCCATATCACCTCAGTAGATGAGTCCTCGTCAAAAGTTCATTCAGCCACTGTTACACACTGTCCTTGACTAACAAAACCACACCTCCCCCTTTTTTACCACCTTCCCTGATCTTAATGAAAGATCTAAACCCTGGAACCTGCAACATCCATTCCTGACCCTATTCTATCCATGTTTCTGTAGTGGCCACAACATTGAAGCCCCAGGGTACCTATCCATGCTGCAAGCTCACCTACCTTATTTCAGATACTCCTGGCACACTTCAAACCAGCTTCGTGTCTGCTAGCACACTTCTGTGACTATGAAATCCTGTCCATGTCCTCCCTACTCACATCTTCCTGTGCACTGGAACTGTATAGGTCCCCATCCCCCTGCTGAGCTAGCTTAAACCCACGCAAATAGTACTAGCAAATTTCCCACCCAGAATATTAGTACCCCTCTGGTTCAAGTGAAGACTGTCCTGTTTGTAGAGGTCCCACCTTCCCCAGAATGAGTCCCAAATGAGGCTGGTCACCTCTCTCCTCAGGACCCCAAAGACATGGTCCGAAACATCACAGACCCTGGCACCTGGGAGGCAGTACACCAACCGTGAGTCTCTTTCGTTCCCAACAAACCTTCAATCTGACCCTCTAACTATTGAGTCCCCAATGATTAATAGTCTCCTCCTTTCTCCCTTACCTTCTGTGCAACAGGGACAGACTCTGTGCTAGATACCTGCATCCCAATGCATGCCCCTGGTAAGTCATCTCCCTCAACAGTATCCAAAACAGTATGCTTGTTTTTCAGGGGAACGACCACAGGAGATCCATGCATTGACTGTTTCCCTCTTCGAACAGTCACCCAGCTTTCTTCGTGCCTAGGGGTAACTACTTCCCTGTAACTCTTATTCATCACAGAGTCTGCCTCCTGAATAATCCGAAGTTCATCCAGCTCCTGCTCCAGTTCCCTAATGCGGTCTTGGAGGAGCAAGAGTTGGGTGCATTTCCTGCAGATGTACTTGGATGGGACACTAATGGCGTCCCTCACCTCAAACATCATAGACAATAGACAATAGGTGTAGGAGTAGGCCATTCTGCCCTTCGAGCCAGCACCACCATTCATTATGTTCATGGCTGATCATTCTCAATCATGCAGGAGGTGCATCGGTAGGGTCTCGGGTTTAGAAAACACTCACTTATATAGTTGAGGGGAGAAATAAAAGTCCCTCCTTTCCCAGAAACCTCTTCTCTGATGTCAGATATAAAGATTTAAATTATGACTCACCTTTCCTGGCAGGCCCCTGGTCCAAGCTCCCACTCTTCCTGCTGCTGAAAACAGAAATGAAAAGCTTTATGTCATCTTATGTGTTCCTGAAGGGGTTGAATCAGTTTCACTTAGTTAAGCTTAAATTTTCAGTCATATTGTAAAAGTGAATGGTAACCACAGATTTATGAAGTGCAGCTTCTATGCTTCTAGCCTGCCTACCAGTGAGGAATTAGAGGGGGTCAGATTACCACTAAATGCAGCAGTGATAAAGGTTACGAAATAACTCTACAGTGGTCGGTATCCCATCATAAAGTCACCCAAAATTTTCACATGAAAAGTTTTTGACTATGGTACTCGACTTATAGACTCATACAGAGTCGGGCACCAGTGAAGTATCACTGAGACTCCACCTTTTGTTTGTGACAGTCAGGGTTCTCTGATTGGGGATGTTAACCTAGGGAATCAGGGAACTCTTATTCTGTGATATTTAGCTGGCTAACCTCATTGCAATGACTTCATCCCTTACATTCTGAGTCCATCGGCATCAGCTGGTCCATTTTTTATGAAAGACATCTGGGTGGTTTAGAATGGGGTCAGGTTTATTTGACTTGGCATCCAGCGTGGGCAGTGTGTAACACACGGGAGCTCACATCTTTTATCTGAAGCACCTTGGTAGATTTTCATTCCATTCTCACAGAGGTACAGATGTCAAGGTGGCTACTTGTGTCATGTCCAAGTCTGATTCGGAAGACTCAAAATGTTTGACAGACATGGTTCCAGCAGCATTTCCAAAAGTTCCAAAGGGCAGGACATGTTTTGCTCCCACGTTTGCAGCTTTCAAATGGTACAAATTATTCAAAATTGTTCACTTACCTCAATTTTGTACATCACTGACCCTGACTTTGCATTCACTATGCCTGTTATCCTGCGGGGCCATTTCCATGACTCTTGCACCAAGCTGTCTCTCTGTCACCTGCCAGAATGTTGGGTTAGGCACTGGAGTCCCTGGTGTCACTTCAATCCCCCCTCCCCACTTACCAGGTCCAGGAAGATAAGACTTAGCCTGATACAGAGTCTTCTACCAGTTTTATCCCTCTAGTTGCATGTGGGGTGGTCCTAAAATTAATCCAGAACCATGACAATTTGGTATCTAGTAAGGTTGTTTCTTCAATCTGACCTTTAAAGTTTGGACTGCTCTTTCTGCCAAGCCATTAGATGGCAGATGGTATGTATTATGAAGGGGAGGTCAAACCCCTCTGATAATTAAAACTGAAATACAAGCCCCAATCTGTTACAGTGGCAGTAGGGCCCCCTTCTGATAATTAAAGCTGAAGCATTCAGAGAAGCTCACCTCTTCTTGTAATCTGTTAAAGGAAATGTGAACATTGGTATAACGTGCCTCTCACCCCCCGCCCCCATCAGTTATAAAGGAGTGATTAAATGGAAGAAATCCCTGATACTCACTTTATAAGCAACAAGTAACTACTTATTTACTTAACCTTAACAGTGAACAAATTAACCGAACTACCAACAAACCAAATAATTCTCCCTAACCACTAATTAGCCCCTAACTGGACAAAATTCTACTGATATGCTGTTCCAGTAAACAAATGTCCCATTTATATAAATCCAAGTAATAAGAAAACTGAATTAAAACTTAGATTCTCAAAGCCTATATAGGATGTGTCTTTTGGAATGTTCTGCCTTCTCAACTCTCTCCAGTCACAAACAACCTTTTTCCACTGATCTTTTTGTCAGGCAGGTTTTTTCTGTGAATTCTTCAGTTAGGACATTTAGCGAGAATTCTCTTAGATAGAAATGCCGTGGTACCTTTTATGGATGGATGATGTTTTATTAGTTAACTTAGAGATTTCTGTGAGAGCGAGATGCTTATTCCTCAGTTTGCTTTCGCCTGATTTCCAAACACCCTACTTTTTTATATCTTGCATGACATATTGATTTTTGTACAATAGTATTGGTCTAAAATTGTCAAAACTATCAATTGGTTTTCGGTTTCTAAGTGCTTGGTTTAAATTAATTGGCTGATATTCAAACTAGTTTCCAAAACATCAAATCAAATATCAGGTTTCTAATCACACAGCCAATTGGTACATGTTTCAATTTTATAACTATCTTTAAGTTTTCAGCTGCTTACCGACACATTATCTTCAAACTTAGACATACCCTCTAACTCTTAAAGGAGTAATGCATCCTTTCCCCCTTTTCATTTTTACAAACAAATACCAGCTTCCTGCCTTCCACTTCACGAGTACTCTACTTCATAACATGTTGTGCTATTATGTTGAATCCCATCCCCTGCAGGTAAATGATGACCCTTGATCTGTGACCAATATCTCCAGGACTTTGTTTGTCATACAAGACATGTGCAGTTTTTCTACCTCCTGTTTTTGACAAATGGAATCTATGCACTTCTAACCCTAACCTACATTTTCCTCCTCCAGATCATTTATATATACATTACAATGAAAGTCCCAACACTGATCCCAAAGGAACACCACCAGTTACTACCTCCATTCCGAAAAGCACTGTTCTACTGCTACTCTGCCTTCTATGACCAAGCCAGTTTCGTAAACATCTGGCCAACTCACCTTGGAGACTCTACCTCTGTACCAGTCTGCCTTGAAGTACCTTATAAAATGCTTTATTAAAGTCCATATAGACAACATCCACTGCCCTTCCCTCATCAACCATTCTTGTCATCTCCTCAAAATGTTCAATCAGGTGAGACATGACCTTCCGCGCACAAGCCCATTCTGCCTATCACGAACAAGACCATATACTTCCAAATGTGAATATATCCTGTCTCTCAGTATCTTCTCCAACAGCTTCCCCACCACTGATGTCAGGGTCACTGGCCTTTAAATACCCAAATTATCTCTGTTTCCCTTCTTAAATAAAAGGGATAACATTGGTCATTCTCCAGTCCTCTGGAACCTCGCCTGAGGTCGAAGAGAGTGCAAAGATATCTGTTCAGGCCCCAACTTTTTCCTCCCCTGCCTGCAACAGTATCCTGGAATACACTCTAGGGAAATATCTATCTTAATGTACTTCAAGATACCCAATACTTCCTCCTTTATTTTATTCACCTGCCCAAGAGTATTCACAAGCCTTTCCCTAATGTCACCATCCCTCTCATCCCTTTGGTGAATACTGATGTAAAGTACTCATTAAGAATCTGGCCCATTTCTTCTGGCTCCACACATAACATCACTCTTTATCTGTGAGTGAGCCTCCTCTTTCCCTAGCTACCCTTTTGCTCCTAATATATGTGTAAAATGCCTTTGGACTGTCCTTAACCTTGCTGGCTGAGGATATTCATAGCCACTTTAAGCACTCCTAACTTCCCATTTGAACATCTTCCTACTATCTTTATATTCTTCAAGGATCTTGTCTGTTTTTAATTACCTAGATCTTAGGTATGCTTCCTTTCTTTTGACTAAGGTGATAATGTCCCTTGTCATCCAAGATTCCCGATTCCTGCCATTCCTGTCCTCCATTTTCAGCAGCAGTACCAGGGCGGAGAGACAGAGGATCAGTGGGCTGCCGGGAGGGGAAATTCCTTTAAAAACTTAATAGGTTAGGGTAAGGGTTAGTGGGTTTGGGTTAGGGTTAGGGGTTACCTGTGATAGGGTCAGTGTTACCTGCGATAAGGTTAGGATTTGGGTTTTTAGAATCAAGATGGTTTGGGTTAAGGTCAGAGGGTTAGAGTTAGGGTTTGGGTTCAGGTTAGGGTACGGATTAGTGTAGAATAAGGGTTAGAGTGAGGAGGCCCGTGTTCACCTGATATAGGGTTAAAGTTTTTAGAGTCAGGATGGTTTGGGTTAAGATTAGGATGATTAAGATCAGGGGGTTAGGGGTTAGGCTTAGGGGTTATTGACAGTGTTAGAGTTAGGATGAGCGTGAGGGAGGCCTGTGTTCACCTGCAATAGGGTTAAGGTTTTTAGAGTCAGGATGGTTTGGGTTAAGGTTAGGATGGTTAAGGTCAGGGGGTTAGGGTTAGGGTTGGGGTGAGGGTGAGAGTTATGTTTTAGGGTTAGGGTGATGGTTTTGGTGTTAGGGTTTAGGGTTAGTGGTTAAGGTTACAATAGTCTAAGGATTATGCTTAGTCTCAGGGTTAGTGTTATGGTGAGCGTTAGGGTTAGGATTAGACTCAGGTTTAGGGTTAAGGTAGAGTTAATCTCACTTGCGATAGGCTTAGGGTTAGAATTAGGGCTAGGGTTAGCGTTGGCTTTTGGGTTGTGGTTAGGGTAAGGCTTGGGGCTAGTGTCAGGGGTTAGTTTAGGGTTAGGACGAGTGTTAGGTTCAGAGTTAGCACTAGGGTTAGGGTCTCTTGCCATAAGGTTTTGGGTTAGGCTAGGATTAGGTTAAGGTTAGGTTAGGGCGGGGCTAGGGTTAGGGTTCGGGCCATGGAGATGGAGAGGTCCAGGAAGGGGAGGGAGGTGTCAGAGATGGTCCAGGTAAATTTAAGGTCAGGGTGGAATGTGTTGGTGAAGTTGATGAATTGCTCAACCTCCTCGCGGGAGCACGAGGTGGCGCCAATGCAGTCATCAATGTAGCGGAGGAAGAGGTGGGGAGTGGTGCTTGCCTCTCCACCTGTTTTTGTGTCATTCACTAACTTGGTGATAGGACATTTTCCCTTCTGCATTAATATATATTGTACCCGTTTGTGGATCTCGGTACTGACGGATCCTGGGGGATACACCATTGCACGTTGCCATCTGAAAATGCCCCTTATCCTAACTCTATCTTCTAATAGTTGACCAATCTTCTATCCATACTAATACATATATACCATCTCCAACACCATCAGCTTTAGTCGCATTGAGTTGCCTAATGTGGTACCTTATCAAAGATCTTTTGTAAATCCAATTATATTACATCTACTAGTTTCCCCCTGTCTACATAATCCAGAGATCACTGCATAGTGATCAGGAGCAGGATCCCTGGCTGATTTCCCCCTCTCTAACTCTGGGATCACTGCATAGTGATCAGGAAGAGGATCCCTGGCTGATTTCCCCCTCTCTAACTCTGGGATCACTGGATAGTGATGAGGAGCAGGATCCCTGGCTGATTTCCCCCTTGCCCCCAAACCCTGGGATCACTGGATAGTGATCAGGAGCAGGATCCCTGGCTGATTTCCCCCTCTCTAACCCTGGGATCACTGGATAGTGATCAGGAGCAGGATCCCTGGCTGATTTCCCCCTCTCTAACTCTGGGATCACTGGATAGTGATGAGGAGCAGGGTCCCTGGCTGATTTCCCCCTCTCTAACCCTGGGATCACTGCCTAGTGATGAGGAGCAGGATTCCTGGCTGATTTCCCCCTCTCTAACTCTGGGATCACTGGATAGTGATCAGGAGCAGGATCCCTGGCTGATTTTCCCCTCTCTAACCCTGGGATCACTGCCTAGTGAGGAGGAGCAGGATCCCTGGCTGATTTCCCCCTCTCTAACCCTGGGATCACTGCCTAGTGATCAGGAGCAGGATCCCTGGCTGATTTCCCCCTCTCGAACTCTGGGATCACTGCCTAGTGATGAGGAGCAGGATCCCTGGCTGATTTCGCCCTCTCTAACCCTGGGATCACTGCCTAGTGATCAGGAGCAGGATCCCTGCTGATTTCCCTCTCTCTAACCCTGGGATCACTGCCTAGTGATGCGGAGCAGGATCCCTGGCTGATTTCCCTCCCTCTAACTCTGGGATCACTGCCTAGTGATGAGGAGCAGGATCCCTGGCTGATTTCCCCCTCTCTAACCCTGGGATCACTGCCTAGTGATGAGGAGCGGGATCCCTGGCTGATTTCCCCCTCTCTAACTCTGGGATCACTGCCTGGTGATGAGGAGCAGGATCCCTGGCTGATTTCCCCCTCTCTAACCCTGGGATCACTGCCTAGTGATGAGGAGCAGGATCCCTGGCTGATTTCCCCCTCTCTAACCCTGGGATCACTGCCTAGTGATGAGGAGCAGGATCCCTGGCTGATTTCCCTCTCTCTAACCCTGGGATCAGTGCCTAGTGATGAGGAGCAGGATCCCTGGCTGATTTCCCCCTCTCTAACCCTGGGATCACTGCCTAGTGATGAGGAGCAGGATCCCTGGCTGATGTCCCTCTCTCTAACCCTGGGATCACTGCCTAGTGATGAGGAGCAGGATCCCTGGCTGATTTCCCTCGCTCTAACCCTGGGATCACTGCCTAGTGATGAGGAGCAGGATCCCTGCTGATTTCCCCCTCTCTAACCCTGGGATCACTGCCTAGTGATGAGGAGCAGGATCCCTGGCTGATTTCCCCCTCTCTAACCCTGGGATCACTGCCTAGTGATGAGGAGCAGGATCCCTGGCTGATTTCCCCCTCTCTAACTCTGGGATCACTGCCTAGTGATGTGGAGCAGGATCCCTGGCTGATTTCCCCCTCTCTAACCCTGGGATCACTGCTTAGTGATGAGGAGCAGGATCCCTGGCTGATTTCCCCCTCTCTAACCCTGGGATCACTGCCTAGTGATTAGGAGCAGGATCCCTGGCTTATTTCCCCCTCTCTAAGCCTGGGATCACTGCCTAGTGATCAGGAGCAGGATCCCTGGCTGATTTCCCCCTCTCTAACCCTGGGATCACTGCCTAGTGATGAGGAGCATGATCCCTGGCTGATTCCCCTCTCTCTAACCCTGGGATCACTGCCTAGTGATGAGGAGCAGGATCCCTGGCTGATTTCTCCTTCTCTAACCCTGGGATCACTGCCTAGTGATCAGGAGCAGGATCCCTGGCTGATTTCCCTCTCTCTGCCTAACCCAGGAATCTTCTCAGGTAGACAATTTCAAACATTCACCATGCTCTGAGTGACGATTCCCTGTGGAACTCAATTTTAAACGGCCTGCCCTTAACCTGAGACTGTGACCTTTCATTCTAAATCTGGTTCCACCAGCTGGGGGAACAATCCCATCCACATCAATCCTGTTACGTCCCAGAACAATTGTGTAATTTTCAGTGAGAGCCCGCTCATTCTTTGAACAGTAGGTTAATCTGTTGACCCTCCAATGCACTCCCTCAGTGTCATTTCAATCCCCTCCTTTGATGATGAGACTGAACTGAACACAATCCTCTAGGAGAGCTCTCACTAAAACTCTATACAATTGAAACAAGACAACCTGACCCTTGGCCTACAATCCCTTTCTGAAGAAGGTCAACAGACTATTTGCCTTCTTAATGGCTTGACAGCTCTGCATCAGAGACCCAGGTAAGGATACCCAGGTCCCTTAGAACATTAACACTTGCCAATCTCTTGCTACTAAAGAATAATCTGCCCCCATAAACTCCACTGTTGCTCCATTTACCCATGACACCCCATGATTTTTCCATGTTTTTCCTTGTATCCCACTGTTCCCAATGCCCAGTTTTCTGACCTGTTTCTGCATCTCGCCCCGGTCTTTGCTGCTTGTTTGCTGAAACTGGCGTATTTCTTTCAATTCCTCATCAATATTTTTCACCATGTCCCTGATTGGAAAAAAGGAGATTAAATAATCAAAAGATGCTTCCGTAAAAGCTGTTTAAAACAAACTGATTATAATCAGATCAAAATGGAACAGAAATAAACACAAAGTGCAAGGGGAATGCAGCAGTATGGGCAGAGAGGAACAGAGTTAACATTTCAGTTTGGTGTGGCTCTTCATCACAGCTGGAAAGATGGGTCTAAAATCTGAAATCCACACAAGCACATGACTTAAAAACTGTGATTCTAAAGAGTATTTAACAGAGAGGCAAAGGCCAGAGTTTTATTGGAGGGCTTGGCTCAATGTAAGGCAGGTGGTGGGAGTGGGCTGGGGCTTACAAGGCTATCTCACTTTTGCTGGGCAATGAATTGGTGACTTTCGCAAGGCTTTCCACAGTATTCCACAAGGTTTCTTTAGTAAGGTTAGATCACATAGGATCTAAGGAGAGTTGGCCAGTTGGCTCCAAAATTATCTCCTACCTCCAAGCCAGAGGGTAGTGGTGGAGGGTTGTATTTCGGACTGGGAGGCCCGTGATCAGTGGTATACCACAAGGATGGGTTCTGGGACCACTGTTGTTTGTCATTTATATAAATGATTTGGCGGAGAATATAGGAGGAATGGTTTGTACATTTGCAGATGACACTAGAATTGGTGATATAGTGGACAGTGCAGAAGGCTATCTAAGATTACGGACAGATCTTGCTTAAATGGGCTGAGAAGTGGTAGATAGAGTTTAATTTAGATAAATGCAAGGTGTTGTATTTTAGTAAGGCAAACTAGAGCAGGACTAACTCAGTTGATGGTAGGGCCCAGGGAGGGTGGTTGAACAGAGGGACCCAGAGGTGCAGGTTCACATGGAGTCGCACATAGACAGGGTGGTGAAGGCAGCATTCGGCACACATGGCTTTATTACTCAGACCATTACATATCAGAGTGAGAATGTCATGTTACCGCTGTACAGGACATTGGTGAGGCCACCTTTGGAATACTGTGTACAGTTTGCGTCTCCCTGCATGTTGTTAAAATGGAATGGGTGCAGAATGCAGACAAAAACCAAAGACAAGGTATGGCTGCATCACAAAGCTGCTATGTCCATCAACTGTCGGGACAACTGATTTTCCCAAGTAGCCATTAACAGTCAATTATGCTCCCAATAATGATGAAGCCTTAGTCATCCATGTGCCAAGTGGGTCAGACTCACCCACCAGATCCTGACTCCAGTAAGAATAGCTACAGACCACACACCAGCATATGATCCAGCTGGACTCACTACATAAACACTCTCATTAGAGAGTGGGAGGCTGGGAATATTGTGGTGAGTAACTGACCTCCTGACTCCCCAAAGTCTATCCACCATCTGAAAGGCACAAGTCAGGAGTGTGATGGAATACTCCCCACTTGCCCTGCATGGGGGCAGCTCCAACAACACTCAAGAAGCTCAACACCATCCAGGGTAAAGCAGCCCTTGCTTGATTGGCACCACATCCAAAAATATCCACTCCCTCCCCCACCAACACTCAGTGTGTACCATCTACAAGATACACTGCAGAAATTCACCAAAGATCCTCAGACAGCACCTTCCAAACCCATGACCATTTCCATCTCGAAGGACAAGGGCAGCAGATACATGGGAACGCCACCCCCTGCATGTTCCCCTCCAGGACACTCACCATCCTGACTTAGAACATCAAACAGTAGAGCACAGGAACGAACCCTTCAGCTCACAACATGACGCTAAATTAAACTAATCCCTTCTGCCTGCCCTTGGTCCATATCCCATCATTCCTTGCATAAACATACACTTATGTAAAAGTCCCTTAAATGCCCCAAATGTGTCTGCCAGCACCACCACCCTGGCAGTGTGTCCCATGAAAGAAAATTGTTCTTCATCTGCCCCTTAACTCCACATACCCACTTTCAATTCACTTCAATCAAGTCTCCATCACTCTTCGGAACCCAGAGTGATTGGTCAATGGTCAATGGTCAATGACCCACCCAAGTGTTCATACCACATGAGCTATAATCTTGGCTCCCCCCTAAGGTGTACCCTTACCTGAGAGATGATATTTGGGCTCTCATGTCTTCTTTTGACTTCAGTTCCTCAGCGTCTCTTGGTGTCTAAGGACCAAGATAAAGGTGAAAGCTGTCACAACCTGAGAGGATTTGTTAGCTGAAGGCCCACAGTCACTTTAACATCACACAGAAAGCACAGAGAACTCTTTGTAAACAATATTAACTGAAAAAAATCATAAATCCCAGCATCCCCCACCAAACATCTTATCCTGCCACCACTCCAGAAATGTTAACTTCCCAAATCCCAATGTTCAGGATACAACACCCAATGCAGTAACTTGATCATGAATTCAAGACTAAATCTTCAAATGCAGAACTGAGGGAGTGCCGTACTGTCGGAGGGTCGGTGCTGAGGGAGAGGGCACTGTCGGAGGATCAGTGCTGAGGAAGTGGCGCACTGTCAGAGGGTCAGTGCTGAGGGAGTGGGCACTGTCGGAGGGTCAGTGCTGTGGGAGTGCTGCACTGTCGGAGGGTCAGTGCCGAGGGAGTGCCGCAATGTCGGAGGGTCAGTGCCGAGGGAGTGCTGCACTGTCGGAGGGTCAGTGCCGAGGGAGTGCCGCACTGTCGGAGGGTCAGTGCCGAGGGAGTGCCGCACTGTCGAAGGGTCAGTGCTGAGGGAGTGCTGCAATGTTGGAGGGTCAGTGCTGAGGGAGTGCTGCACTATCGGAAGGTCAGTGCTATGGGAGTGCCGCACTGTCGGAGGGTCAGTGCTGAGGGAGGGCCGCACTGTCGGAGGGTCAGTACTGAGGGAATGGGCACTGTCAGAGGGTCAGTGCTGAGGGAGTACCGCACTGACAGAAGACAATACTGTGGTCTCTGAGCTGAAGATTTCATCAGCTCTCCATGACTTTGTTTCTGGGAAGCAGTTACGTGGAATGGTTTTCAAGGATCAAGAACATTTACTGAACATGGAAAAGGATGACTGCAGCATCATTTGTACCAATGTAACCTTGAGGATACAGTTATTCACAACAATATCAACATGACCTTCACAGGGGAAATGCCATAAATATTTTGATGTTTGTTTGATTGAATGGGTATATTTGTTAGATTCTCGCCACCACCCCATTCCCCACAGCCTTGCTCTGTTGGTATATTGTTTGTTTTTAGTTGAGAGGACCCTTGTGGAATGGTGTCTCCGTATTGCCTGTTTCAGACCTCCTGCTACTATTTCTCTAGAAATATTTAAATAAACCATCATGTCAAATGAAATATTTCAGGCAGCTGAATAATGATAGAATGCGGTTTGCAATTAGAGTGTAAAACTGAAATGGAAACACGTTGAATTGATGTGACATCAAAGCCTTGCATTATTTTCACAGAAACATCTTCACTTACCTTCGCAGCATGCTGGAGACCAGTTCCCTTCCCCAGCTCATGGCCTGACACTGCAACAGATTTAAAGGAATTATACAGAAATAAATAGTGATATTGAATTAAAATGACACAATAGATAGATGGTGTGTGTGTGTATGTGTGCGTCTGTGTGTGCATGCCCGTGTGTGAGTGTTTGTGTGTCTGTCTGTGTGTGGCTGGCAAATGGGACTGGATTAGGTTAGGATTTCTGGTTGGCATGGACGGGTTGGGCTGAAGGGTCTGTTTCCATACTGTACATCTCTATGAGTATTTATCCGGTTCCCCTTTGAAGAGCATTATTGAATTTGCTTCCATTTTAATCTCCATCCAAAGCCGTCAGGTTTGTTGGCAAAATAAAAGAGCTTCATGGCCATGACCTGAATAGTTTTATTCTCTGTTTAATATATCAGTAAATAAGCCCAAATCTTTGGCAAATTGCCTCTCCATCCATACATGAGAGGAACATGCCCACAAAGTCACTCGGGCAGCTTTGTTTAGAATGGTGATACTAGCTTATTACTTAAGGGGCAGCAGAGGTGTGAGTGTGTGTGTCTGTCTGTGTGTGTCTGTGTGTGTGTGTCTGTGTGTGTGTTCTCACACAGGTTTACAGCAAGACCATACCCAGAGCTGAGGAAAATTGACCAGAGACCATGATAGTAATGTGACCGGGCAGCACTGTAATATGATCAGGGATGAATTGATCAAGGATGTATTGCAATATGACTGTACTCCTACACTTGTAGAGTGAAACAGACTCAAGCTCATGACACACCTTGCCTGGTGAATGGTGAAAACTATGTGCAATAGAAATGATGCCCAATCAGGAGAAGGTGGCTATTCAATCTAAAGTTTATTTCCGCTTGGGTAAAATAAACACATACATGTCTCGGACAATGGGCAGTCTCCTAAATCATCACTGAGCATAAATGCCCTTGTTCCTAAACTTTAGAATATGTTGTGAATTATGCAACTCACTTCCTGGGATAAGCTGATTGTTGGGCCTTTAACTGGGTGAGTGGAATTTAACTAGACCTCCATATCAGATAGTTTCAATGACAGCAGGTTAATAAAATGGAGCAAAAGCAGACAACTTAACCAGGAACTGTGACTTGCTGGTAAAGTTTGTGGATGAGTGACTCAGAGGATAATGTCAGGGACACAGACACAAACCCCACCGTAACATCATTCAGGAAATGTAACAGTATTCTCAGTCACGGTTAATGACAGCCTTGTGTTTGTAAGTGTACAACTTAAACTGACGCCCTTTACAGAAGGGAATCTTCCAGTCTTGGCAGTGGGAGAGGAAATACCCAAATTCCAAACCCAACCCAAAGGATCCTTTCCGTCAACACCAAGCTTCAAAACATTAAAAAATGTTTGTTATTGATTTTTTAAACTGAATAATGGTCACTTTTCCAAATCTCATTACTCGATTTTGCAAAGTAAATAAGACAAATTTAAAATAATCTTTTTACAATTGTTTTTCTGAGCTTCAATCCTGGACCTCAGCTCAGC
Source organism: Chiloscyllium plagiosum (assembly GCF_004010195.1). Lineage (NCBI taxonomy): Eukaryota > Metazoa > Chordata > Chondrichthyes > Orectolobiformes > Hemiscylliidae > Chiloscyllium > Chiloscyllium plagiosum. Next base: position 61,513 of record NC_057726.1, on the reverse strand, counting down.
ACAAACCACACAAGCAAGTGAGAGTACTTCCAATAACACCAGGTGTAACTGGGCCGGAGTGACAGGACAGCTGCCTCGCCGTGAAGAGCCTGCGGAGCTCACTCCAAACCTACACCCAGTCAAGGTACAGAGTGAATAAAGGAGAAGGAGGGTCCGAGGGAGTGAACGCCAGCAATCAAAAAGATGTCCTGTTGCCCCGGTTGTATGTCCTGTTGCCCCGGTTGTATGTCCTGTTTGCCCCGGTTGTATGTCCTGTTGCCCCGGCTGTATGTCCTGTTGCCCCAGGTTGTATGTCCTGTTGCCCCGGTTGTATGTCCTGTTGCCCCAGGTTGTATGTCCTGTTGCCCCGGTTGTATGTCCTGTTGCCCCGGCTGTATGTCCTGTTGCCCCGGTTGTATGTCCTGTTGCCCCAGTTTGAAAGTGGACTGGTCATCATACTCCAGCACTCACCTAGATCTGCTAAGGACTTTTCCAGAACAGTTACTCGCCGAATCAAAGCAGGTTGGGTGTTAGTCACATTTCGAATGTGTTGAAGAGCTAATACAACATCTGGATGAAGCTGATTTTCATCCTCAGTCACCAAGAGTGCAGCCGAATCCATCAGTTCAATTTCCAATTTTCTCAAAGATTTTTCACTAGAGTGTGTCTGTTTGGTTGGAGCTGAAGTCTCATCTTTCAAGGGGACCGATTTCCTGCCAACATCTTCAGGAATCATCGGTTTATCTGAGGTTTCAGCTACAACATTTGGAGCCTGGGGAGTCTTGCCAGTGTCTTTGCTTTCTGGAAACAAATCAATCTGTTTTAAAAAGTAAAAAGAAGCATTTCAGAAGTGAGTCTTCTTTCACTGGGACAAGTAACTGAAAAACAACGCTGCAATAATGTTTTACATCATCTGAAGAATCCTCTGGGTCATCCACAAGAGTGGTTTGGAGCGTCTTCCAACTGACAAACTGATGCAATTGTTCGGGAGTTTTATTCTGGAGATAAATACAAGAGAATTAGTTATACACTAGTGAGTGACGGTCAATAATCATCCCTACCTTCACGAAGCAGTGACTACACAACAGCACCAATTCAGAGACCTAGGGATATTCTGACAATCCCAGTTCAATGGTAGAATTAGAATTCAACTTTAAAAAAATTTGCAATTAAGAACCTACTGATGACCCTGGAACCATTGCTCATTATCAAAAAACCCTCCTGGTCATCCATATGTTTATCCAATGACCATTTAAAAGCCCTTAACATTGGAACTGCTTCCTTACTGACATTGTGGGTCAACCTACGGCACATGGACTGCAGCGGTTCAAGAAGGCAGCTCACCCCACCTTCTCAAGGGGGCAACTAGGGACATAGAACGTACAACATTACAGCGTAGTACAGGCCCTTTGGCCCTCAATGCTGCATGTGGAACCAATCTGAAGCCTATCTGTCCCACACTATTCCATTTTCATCCATATGTTTATCCAATGACCATTTAAAAGCCCTTAACATTGGTGACTCTACAGCTGTTGCAGGCAGTGGGTTCCATGACCCTACCACTCTCTGAGTAAAGAAACTACCTCTGACATCTGTCCTAGGATGGGCAATAAGTGCTGACCCCTACATCAAATTAATAAACAGAATGAAAGGTTACCAGGCAATTGTGCTAAGTCTAAGGTACACAAAAGGGAGAGAATTAATGATATCGGACATGAAGAAGATTAGGAGACTGGTTGTTTTATTTGAATACTGATTTTGGGTTAATGGGGGCTGTCTCAATGTTTAGGCACAGCCTCAAATTAACCAACTAAATATCACAGAGAGTCACAACATGAACACAGCAAAATGGTTTTATACAAGTTAGTTTAAAAATAATAGCGACTAATTTACAGCTATTTAAACAGCACTGTCACAACATTTCTTGCCGCAATTAATTAATTCCGTATAAAACTGTTCACAAGCCAGACTAGAATCTTCAAGTGAAATGCTTGCTCGATGCTGAGAGACTAATCAGGTTAGAGTATGGCTCCCTGACCCAGTTCTGGGTTCACAATCAAACACCCACCTGTACGGATGGGTACGTATGATCAACCTGCTTTTAGATATTTACAATATAAGTCACCCAGAGAACCCGGCCACAAGGTTATATTCAAACAGCGATGTTACATTCAGGGGGGTGAGAGGGTGAGGGGTGAGGGGGGGGGGGTTGAGATG
>NC_057726.1:50185-55365 GCF_004010195.1 Chiloscyllium plagiosum | reverse complement strand
TGGGAGGAGGGATGTTGTAGGTTACAGAGGGTCAGTGATAAGCTGCAGAGCTGGGAGGAGGGATGTTGTAGGTTACAGAGGGTCAGTGATAAGCTGCAGAGCTGGGAGGAGGGATGTTGTAGGTTACAGAGGGTCAGTGATAAGCTGCAGAGCTGGGAGGAGGGATGTTGTAGGTTACAGAGGGTCAGTGATAAGCTGCAGAGCTGGGAGGAGGGATGTTGTAGGTTACAGAGGGTCAGTGATAAGCTGCAGAGCTGGGAGGAGGGATGTTGTAGGTTACAGAGGGTCAGTGATAAGCTGCAGAGCTGGGAGGAGGGATGTTGTAGGTTACAGAGGGTCAGTGATAAGCTGCAGAGCTGGGAGGAGGGATGTTGTAGGTTACAGAGGGTCAGTGATAAGCTGCAGAGCTGGGAGGAGGGATGTTGTAGGTTACAGAGGGTCAGTGATAAGCTGCAGAGCTGGGAGGAGGGATGTTGTAGGTTACATAGGGACAGTGATAAGCTGCAGAGCTGGACAGAGGGATGTTGTAGGTTACAGAGGGTCAGTGATAAGCTGCAGAGCTGGGAGGAGGGATGTTGTAGGTTACAGAGGGTCAGTGATAAGCTGCAGAGCTGGGAGGAGGGATGTTGTAGGTTACACAGGGACAGTGGTAAGCTGCAGAGCTGGGAGGAGGGATGTTGTAGGTTACACAGGGACAGTGGTAAGCTGCAGAGCTGGGAGGAGGGATGTTGTAGGTTACACAGGGACAGTGGTAAGCTGCAGAGCTGGGAGGAGGGATGTTGTAGGTTACACAGGGACAGTGGTAAGCTGCAGAGCTGGGAGGAGGGATGTTGTAGGTTACACAGGGACAGTGGTAAGCTGCAGAGCTGGGAGGAGGGATGTTGTAGGTTACACAGGGACAGTGGTAAGCTGCAGAGCTGGGAGGAGGGATGTTGTAGGTTACACAGGGACAGTGGTAAGCTGCAGAGCTGGGAGGAGGGATGTTGTAGGTTACACAGGGACAGTGGTAAGCTGCAGAGCTGGGAGGAGGGATGTTGTAGGTTACACAGGGACAGTGGTAAGCTGCAGAGCTGGGAGGAGGGATGTTGTAGGTTACAGAGGGACAGTGATAAGCTGCAGAGCTGGGTGGAGGGATGTTGTAGGTTACAGAGGGACAGTGATAAGCTGCAGAGCTGGACAGAGGGATGTTGTAGGTTACAGAGGGACAGTGATAAGCTGCAGAGCTGGGAGGAGGGATGTTGTAGGTTACAGAGGGACAGTGATAAGCTGCAGAGCTGGGAGGAGGGATGTTGTAGGTTACACAGAGACAGTGATAAGATGCAGAGCTGGGAGGAGGGATGTTGTCGGTTACTGAGGGACAGTGTTTAAGCTGCACAGCTGGACAGAGGGATGATGTAGGTTCCAGAGGGACAGTGATAAGCTGTAGAGCTGGACAGAGGGATGTTGTAGGTTACAGAGGGACAGTGATAAACTGCAGAGCTGGGAGGAGGGATGTTGTCGGTTACAGAGGGACAGTGATAAGCTGCAGAGCTGGGTGGAGGGATGTTGTCGATTACAGAGGGACAGTGATAAGCTGCAGAGCTGGGAGGTGGGAGGAGGGATGTTGTAGGTTACAGAGGGACAGTGATAAGCTGCAGTGCTGGACAGAGGGATGTTGTAGGTTACAGAGGGACAGTGATAAGCTGCAGAGCTGGGAGGAGGGATGTTGTAGGTTACAGAGGGACAGTGATAAGCTGCAGAGCTGGGAGGAGGGATGTTTTAGGTTACAGAGGGACAGTGATAAGCTGCAGAGCTGGGAGGAGGGATGTTTTAGGTTACAGAGGGACAGTGATAAGCTGCAGAGCTGGGAGGAGGGAAGTTGTTGGTTACAGAGGGACAGTGATAAACTGCAGAGCTGGAAGGAGGGGTGGTGTAGGTTACAGAGGGACAGTGATAAGCTGCAGAGCTGGGAGGAGGGATGTTGTAGGTTACACAGGGACAGTGATAAGCTGCAGATCTGGACAGAGGGATGATGTAGGTTACAGAGGGATAGTGATAAGGTGCAGAGCTGGGAGGAGGCATGTTGTCGGTTACTGAGGGACAGTGGATAAGCTGCAGATCTGGACAGAGGGATGATGTAGGTTACAGATGGACAGTGATAAACTGCAGAGCTGGGAGGAGGGATGTTGTAGGTTACAGAGGGACCGTGATAAGCTGCAGAGCTGGACAGAGGGATGATGTAGGTTACAGATGGACAGTGATAAACTGCAGAGCTGGGAGGAGGGATGTTGTAGGTTACAGAGGGACAGTGATAAGCTGCAGAGCTGGGAGGAGGGATGTTTTAGGTTCCAGAGGGACAGTGATAAGCTGCAGGGCTGGACAGAGGGATGTTGTAGGTTACAGAGGGACAGTGATAAGCTGCAGATCTGGACAGAGGGATGATGTAGGTTACAGAGGGATAGTGATAAGGTGCGGAGCTGGGAGGAGGGATGTTGTAGGTTACAGAGGGACAGTGATAAGCTGCAGAGTTGGGAGGAGGGATGTTATAGGTTACAGAGGGACAGTGATAAGCTGCAGAGCTGGGAGGAGGGATGTTGTAGGTTACAGAGGGACAGTGAAAAGCTGCAGAGCTGGGAGGAGGGATGATGTAGGTTACCGAGGGACAGTGATAAGCTGCAGAGCTGGGAGGAGGGATGTTGTAGTTTACAGAGGGACAGTGATAAGCTGCAGAGCTGGGAGGAGGGATGTTGTCGATTACAGAGGGACAGTGATAAGCTGCAGAGCTGGGAGGTGGGAGGAGGGATGTTGTAGGTTACACAGAGACAGTGATAAGCTGCAGAGCTGGACAGAGGGATGTTGTAGGTTACAGAGGGATAGTGATAAGCTGCAGAGCTGGACGGAGGGATGTTGTAGGTTACAGATGGACAGTGATAAACTGCAGAGCTGGGAGGAGGGATGTTGTAGGTTACAGAGGGACAGTGATAAGCTGCAGAGTTGGGAGGAGGGATGTTGTAGGTTACAGAGGGACAGTGATAAGCTGCAGAGCTGGGAGGAGGGATGTTATAGGTTACAGAGGGACAGTGATAAGCTGCAGAGCTGGGAGGAGGGATGTTGTAGGTTACAGAGGGACAGTGATAAGCTGCAGAGCTGGACAGAGGGATGATGTAGGTTACAGAGCGACAGTTATAAGCTGCAGAACTGGGAGGAGGGATGTTGTAGGTTACAGAGGAACAGTGATAAGCTACAGAGCTGGGAGGAGGGATGTTGTAGGTTACAGAGGGACAGTGATAAGCTGCAGAGCTGGACAGGGGGATGTTGTAGGTTACAGAGGGACAGTGATAAACTGCAGGGCTGGACAGAGGGATGTTGTAGGTTACAGAGGGACAGTGATAAGCTGCAGAGCTGGGAGGAGGGATGTTGTAGGTTACAGAGGGACAGCGATAAGCTGCAGAGCTGGACAGAGGGATGTTGTAGGTTACACAGGGACAGTGATAAGCTGCGGAGCTGGGAGCAGGGATGATGTAGGTTACAGAGGGACAGTGATAAGCTGCAGAGCTGGGAGGAGGGATGTTGTAGGTTACAGAGGGTCAGTGATAAGCTGCAGAGCTGGGAGGAGGGATGTTGTAGGTTACATAGGGACAGTGATAAGCTACAGAGCTGGACAGAGGGATGTTGTAGGTTACACAGGGACAGTGATAAGCTGCAGAGCTGGACAGAGGGATGATGTAGGTTACAGAGGGACAGTGATAAGCTGCAGAGCTGGACAGAGGGATGTTGTAGGTTACAGAGGGACAGTGATAAGCTGCAGAGCTGGACAGAGGGATGATGTAGGTTCCAGAGGGACAGTGATAAGCTGCAGAGCTGGACAGAGGGATGATGTAGGTTCCAGAGGGACAGTGATAAGCTGCAGAGCTGGGAGGAGGGATGGTGTAGGTTACACAGAGACAGTGATAAGCTGTAGAGCTGGACAGAGGGATGATGTAGGTTACAGAGGGACAGTGATAAGCTGCAGAGCTGGGAGGAGGGATGGTGTAGGTTACGCAGGGATGGTGATAAGCTGCAGAGCTGGGAGGAGCGATGTTGTAGGTTACACAGGGACAGTGATAAGCTGCAGAGCTGGGAGGAGGGATGTTGTAGGTTACAGAGGGACAGTGGTAAGCTGCAGAGCTGGGAGGAGGGATGTTGTAGGTTACACAGAGAGACTGATAAGCTGCAGAGCTGGGAGGAGGGATGTTGTAGGTTACAGAGGGACAGTGATAAGCTGCATAGCTGGACAGAGGGATGATGTAGGTTCCAGAGGGACAGTGATAAGCTGCAGAGCTGGGAGGAGGGATGATGTAGGTTACAGAGGGACACTGATAAGCTGCAGAGCTGGGAGGAGGGAAGTTGTAGGTTACACAGAGACAGTGATAAGCTGCAGAGCTGGACAGAGGGATGTTGTAGGTTACAGAGGGACAGTGATTATCTGCAGAGCTGGGAGGAGGGATGTTGTAGGTTACTCAGGGACAGTGATAAGCTGCAGAGCTGGACAGAGGGATGTTGTAGGTTACAGAGGGACAGTGATAAGCTGCAGAGCTGGGAGGAGGGAAGTTGTAGGTTACACAGGGACAGTGATAAGCTGCAGAGCTGGGCTAAGAGGTAGCAAATGGAGTTTATTGCAAGAAAGTGTGAATTGATTCACCTTGTAAGGAGTAAGAGGAATACAGAGTACTGGGCTAACGGTAAGATTCTTAAAGTTCACTCAACACCAGGTTATAGTCTAACAGGTTTATTTGGAAGCACTAGCTTTCGGAGCGCTGCTCCTTCATCAGGTGTTTGTGGAGAATAAGATTGTAAGACACAGAATTTATAGCAAATGTTTACAGTGTGATGTAACTGAAATTACATAATGAAAAAGACCTGGATTGTTTGTAAAGTCTCCCATCTTTTAGAATCACCAGGTTGGTTTCAGATCCTTGTGGTGTAGATGAGCAGAGTTGTCTCTTTGTTGGCTACGTAGAGCAGTCGATCTTCCGTAATTACACCGGCACCACTCCCCACCTCTTCCTCCGCTACATTGATGACTGCATTGGCGCCACCTCGTGCTTCCGTGAGGAGGTTGAGCAATTCATCAATTTCACCAACACATTCCACCCTGACCTTAAATTTACCTGGACCATCTCTGACACCTCCCTCCCCTTCCTGGACCTCTCCATCTCCAT
>NC_057726.1:48075-50035 GCF_004010195.1 Chiloscyllium plagiosum | reverse complement strand
CTGGAAGAGCACAGCAATTCAGGCAGCATCCGAGGACAGGCAAAATCGACGTTTCGGGCAAAAGCCCTTCATCAGGAATAAAGGCAGAGAGCCTGAAGCGTGGAGAGATAAGCTAGAGGAGGGTGGGGGTGGGGATAGAGTAGCATAGAGTACAATCGGTCAGTGGGGGGAGGAGATGAAGGTGATAGGTCAGGGAGGAGAGGGTGAAGTGGAATTTTACCTGCGCATCCACTAATATCATTTATTGTATCTGTTGCTCCCGATGCGGTCTCCTCTACATTGGGGGGACTGGGCGCCTCCTAGCAGAGCGCTTTAGGGAACATCTCCTGGACACCCGCACCAATCAACCACACCGCCCCGTGGCCCAACATTTCAACTCCCCCTCCCACTCTGCCGAGGACATGGAGGTCCTGGGCCTCCTTCACCGCCGCTCCCTCACCACCAGACGCCTGGAGGAAGAACGCCTCATCTTCCACCTTGGAACCTTCAACCACAGGGAATTAATGTGTATTTCACCAGTTTCCTCATTTCCCCTCCCCCCACCCCATTCCAGATCCAACCTTCCAACTCAGCAAAGCCCTCTTGACCTGTCCATTATCTTTTCCATCTATCTGCTCCACCCTCCTCTCTGACCTATCACCTTCTCCCCTACTTTCATCTACCTATCACATTCTCAGTTACCTTACCACCCAACCCCAAGCCCCTTCCATTTAACTCTCAGGTATAAGGAAGTAAACGTTATGGGGTAGTCAAGGAGGGAACAGTCTTTGCGGAACGTGGAAAGGGGTGGGGAGGGAAATACATCCCTGGTGATGGGGTCTGTCTCTATAGCCACTGACCCCAGGACTCTGGGATGAAGCTAACACGATGAAAAAGGAAAGATAGGTCATTTGGTGCATTGAGTCTGATCTGCTGATCAATGAGACCATGGCTGATCTGATCAGCATCAACGACATTTTCCTGCCTTTTCACCATAACCCTTTATTCCCTCACTAATTAAATACCTGTCTCTCTCTCAGCCTTGAATATACTTAATGACCCAGCCTCAACAGCCCTCTGCGGTAAAGAATTCCACAGATAATGAAAAGTATCCTCCCACAGTCCAAAGATGTGCGGGTCAGGTGAATTGGCCATGCTAAATTGTCCATAGTGTTAGGTGCATTAGTCAGAGGGAAATGGGGCTGGGTGGGTCACTCTTCGGAGGGTGGGTGTGGACTGGTTGGGCCGAAGGGCCTGTTTCCACACTGTAGGGAATCTAATCTAATCACCACATTTTAATTGACTGTACCAGTTAGGATCATACAAGCTGATTAGCTGGTCATTAATCTTTGTGACAGTTTTGCTCTTGGTAATTCAGAGCAGAGGGGATGGAAGCTCGGGCAGTTCCAAACTCCTCCTACAGGATGTGGGAGATAAGGGTCACCACTTGTGTCCCTGCTGACTTCTCCCGCGAGAAATGTACCCAACTCCAGCTCCTCACAGACCGCGTTAGGGAACTGGAGACAGAGCTGGATGAACATCAGATCATTCAGCAGGCTGAGGAGGTGATAGAGAGGAGTTATAGGGAGGCAGTCACACCTAAAGGTAGCTGGGTGAGCATCAGGAGAGGGACAATGCAGGGACATCCTGTGGCTGTTCCCCTCAATAATAAGTGCTGTCCGTGCACAGACTCATGTGCATATGTGACCAGTTCGAACAGGCCTCGGGGCCCAAGGTAAACCCTCGGCAAGAGCGAGGCCATGCTCTTCGGGAACTGGGCCGACCAATCCTCGGTCCCCTTCACCGTCAGGACCGACCACCTGAAGGTGCTGGTTCTTTGGTGCGGGGGGATGGGCCAGTGCGCCAAGTCTTGGGAGGGGCGTATCAGCAAAGTGAGGCAGAAACTGGGCAGATGGAAGCTACGGTCGCTCTCCATCGCGGGAAAAAACCTGGTCATCAGGTGTGAGGCACTGTCATTGCT
>NC_057726.1:36269-40543 GCF_004010195.1 Chiloscyllium plagiosum | reverse complement strand
TGGAGGTGTTGCACTGGTGGAGGTGTTGCACTGGTGGAGGTGTTGCACTGGTGGAGGTGTTGCACTGGTGGAGGTGTTGCACTGGTGGAGGTGTTGCACTGGTGGAGGTGTTGCACTGGTGGAGGTGTTGCACTGGTGGAGGTGTTGCACTGGTGGAGGTGTTGCACTGGTGGAGGTGTTGCACTGGTGGAGGTGTTGCACTGGTGGAGGTGTTGCACTGGTGGAGGTGTTGCACTGGTGGAGGTGTTGCACTGGTGGAGGTGTTGCACTGGTGGAGGTGTTGCACTGGTGGAGGTGTTGCACTGGTGGAGGTGTTGCACTGGTGGAGGTGTTGCACTGGTGGAGGTGTTGCACTGGTGGAGGTGTTGCACTGGTGGAGGTGTTGCACTGGTGGAGGTGTTGCACTGGTGGAGGTGTTGCACTGGTGGAGGTGTTGCACTGGTGGAGGTGTTGCACTGGTGGAGGTGTTGCACTGGTGGAGCTGTTGCACTAATAGACGTGCTGTACTGTTGGAGGTGCTGTACTGTTGGAGGTGCTGAACTGGTGGAGGTGTTATCTTCAGGTGGGATGTTAGACTGATGTTCTGCTAGTAAATCAACTAATGGCAGTATTCTGAGTAACAGTAGGAATCTATCCGAATGTTCTTGTCAATATTTATCCTTCAGTCAGCATCATAACAGCATCATAACAAATAGATGGTCTGGTGATCAGTACTTTCCTGAAAACAGAAAATGCTGGCGATCACATTGGATCAGGCAGATCCACAGAAAGGCGGCAAGCTAACTTTTTAAGTCTCGATGATTTTTCATTAGAGCTTCCATGAAGATATGGAGGGGGTGACATTAATGCTGTAGCAGGGTGTGGGGTGCTGGGGTAGAAAGGATGTTGATTGCTCAGTTGAACTGAATGTGGTCGATTAAACACAATGTAAGAGCAAACTACTGCAGATGCTGGAATTTGTCCCGACAACAGAAATGTTGCACATTCTGATCACTTCATGTGAACTATCAACATCCTTTCTCCTCCAATAGTCCAAACCCTAACGCTTCCCCCAAAGTAAAACATAAATACTGCCCCCTCTGCGCCAGCTCTGATGAAGAGTTATCTTGACTGCTGAACTCGTTTAAACCCCCTCAAATAGTATTAGCACATTGAGTATATTTAAGTTGAGTATATTTAAGGTTGAGATCAATAGATTTTTGAACTTTCAGGGAGTCAATGGATATGGGGAGGGACAAGAGAGAGTCTGAGCATTCGTCTTAACCTTGGCCCAGGACCAACTCCTATTCGAATTTCCTGGTGCTCCCAGGGACCTTTCCAATCACTTACACCATTTAGCTTAAACATCACACAACATCAGGTTAGAATCCAATTGGTTTATTTGGAAGGACTATCTTTCGGAGCGCTGCTCCTTCATCAGGGAGCTGTGCTCCTGTACATCATGGCTACCTTGTCATCTGAATGGTGGAGACAATTCTAAGTCACTGGCAGAGGTTGGCTCAATTCTGTTTTCTGGGGATTGGTCACTGCTCTTTGTGGCTAGATGAAAGTCTGCAGATGATGCAAAGCTTGGAATTGTCATAAAAGGAAGGAATTTGAATCTGTTTGGGGATTGGTGACTGACTTTGCTAGGAATTGGTGTTGGCACCATCAATTCTGCTATTTTTATTATTAATTGGATGGAGGCACCATCAGTAATTTCCAGTTGTTATAAAGACCTTTGTGAGGGTTCAGACTGGACATGATACTCAGACAAATTTTAATATACTGGAAGACTGAGTTCATGACTGGCACATGATATTTGACTTGGATCAATACAGTACTGTCTGTATGTCCAGGAGAACAGTCAATATTTATTTATTTATTGCCGTAAGTAGCTTGTTGCAAAGTCCAGTGAAAAATGTTGCATAGTGTCGCCACACTCTGGCGCCATCTGAAAACATAGAAATATAAACCAAAACAGAGAATATTGAGGCAAAAAAAAGAATAAAGGAATATCTAACCTTTCAATCCTTCTTCCGTTGTCATGGGCCCTAGGCCTTTTGGCCAGACACCAGTCCCACTCTTCGGCACCATCTCACCTCCATCACCACCCTCATCACTATGAGGCCTCACTGGCCTTCACCACTAGGCCTCATACTGGGCTGGACCTCACCACTAGGCCTCATACTGGGCCCAAACTCACCTCCACTATCTGCATGAATCTGTGCTGGAAACAGATGCTGCTGGGAACCCAAACTCAACTCAGCCACCACCATGTGTCCGTGCTGCTGGACCCACTCGACACCGCAAACAATCTCTTCACCAAAAGGTAAATAAAACAAAAAAGAAGAAAAAGAAAAAAACAGGAGAAGAGAGGCAAAACCTAAAGCAAATGAGCCCTGGGCCCAGACGTCCTACTCCACTGTCACCAATATTCAGACACAGTTGAAGGAAAACATTAAGTTGGAGAAAGTCTGTGTTAATGAGCAAACTTCTGAATGTGCATTAGAGCAATGTTGTGATGCTACAGCTCAACGATACTGCGTGCATTTACAGGGTCACTGATCGGACATACTATCTCATCCCTGTAGACAGTCTTGATCAGGCCTCACTTGGAATACGGTGTCTTCATGTGAGGTATGATAGAGAGGCTTTGGAAAAGGTGAAGTGGAGAGGTACTGGAGTATTTCCCAGTATTTCCTGGTCACTGATACAAGCCAGCAGGTACAGAAATCAGCGAGGATGGCAAATGGTAGGTTGACCTTCATTACAACAGGGTTTGAATACAGGAGCAAGGAAGTCTAACTGTAGCTGGACAGGGCTTTGATGAGACCACATTTGGAATATTGTGTCCAGATTTGGTCTCATTAACTAAAAAAAGATAAATACTTGCTGTGGAGGGAGCACAGCAAAGATTCACCAGGCTGATTTCTAGGATTGCAGCTTTATTTATGAGGAGAGATTGGGTTGACTGGATCTGTACTCACTGGAGATCAGAAGAATGGAAGAGGATCTAATTGAAAGATACAATTCTGATGGGGCTGAACAGGCTGACTCCAGTGATGAGGCTTCTCCTGGTTGGGGGGACCAATAACAAGGGGTTAAAGTTCAGTTCAGACTGAGATAAGGAGAAATTTATTCCCCCAGAGGTTCATAGGTGATGAACCTGTGGAATTCTCTACCACAGTAGGCTGAATATATTTTTAAAAAGAAACAGATTTCTAGAAGCTAAATGTGTTTGGGTGGGGGGAGGGGCGGGGTCTGAGGAGAGAACCGAGAATGGCTTTGAGATAGAGGATTAGCCACAATCATGCTGGATGGAGGAGTGGGCTGAATGGGCTGAATGGCCTCCTCCTATTCAGCTGGAGTCTGGGCCGCACACATTAGGAAGAGTGTTATTTAGGAAGAGATGCTCATATCCCAGAGAGAAAAAGGTTAGGGTTGGGGTTTTCAGGAATAGTGTCAGGGCTGAAAATAGAATGGAAACCTTTAGAGTGTAAAATATCTGCTGTGGTCCCAGATATTGTTCACCGACTGTTGCTAAAACAGGATTAAATACCTGCTCCAGGTGGAGGATATGGAAAAGCAGTGGGCCTTGGTGTGGCATGGAGTGAAACATTAACTGCACAGTACCCAATGACCCATAACCACTGTGGGTCAAAGACATCAAACATGTCTGAACAGCTCCAGCTGCTTTGTACATGAGCCAGTCAGTGAGACAGATTGACTGACAAACAGTTCACCAAGTACATTCTGTCCATATCAGAACCAAGACACACTGTTGACATTCATTGTTGTCCTGTTCCCAGGAACTCAACAAGCACAGACATGTAACATAAGAGCAGCTATTTCCTGTCCCACTAAATTCCTAAATCCCACCTCAGTTCGGAGGAACCTTACATTCCAAACCTCAATGACATGGATCCCAGCTTCAACCACGAGGACAAAAGGTGGAAGCCACAGGAGCTGGGAATTTACCCCCGACACATCTAAACATAAATGTGTTTGCTATGAGTCCGAGATCAATAGTCACTTTTGAATATGACAAAGTGTGGAGGAGCTGGTGTTGGATTGGGCTGGACAAAGTTGAAAATCACACAACAGGCAAAGGCAGACCAGCTATGCCAACTCTGCAGGGTCCTCCAGACTAACATCTGGGCACTAGTGTCAACATTGGGAGAGCTGTCTCACAGACGAGGAGAAAGTGAGGCTGCAGATGCTGGAGATCAGAGCTGAAAATGTGTTGCTGGAAAAGCGCAGCAGGTCAGGCAGCATCCAAGGAGCAGGAGAAT
>NC_057726.1:29757-32905 GCF_004010195.1 Chiloscyllium plagiosum | reverse complement strand
AACTTTCGGAGATCTGTGTACATGGACACCAAGATCCCTCTGCTCATCCACACTACCAAGTATCCGACCATTAGCCCAGTACCCCATTTTTTTGTTATTCTTCCCAAAGTGAATCACCTCACACTTAGCTAATTCTGGAGAGTGTGAAAATAGATAAGTCCCCTGGGCCAGATGGCATTTATCCTAGGATTCTCTGGGAAGCCAGGGAGGAGATTGCAGAGCTTTTGGCTTTGATCCTTATGTTGTCATTGTCTACAGGAATAGTACCAGAAGACTGGAGCAAATGTTGTTCCCTTGTTCAAGAAGGAGAGTAGAGACAACCCTGGAAATTACAGATCAGTCAGCCTTACTTCGGTTGTGGGTAAATTGTTGGAAAAGGTTATAAGGAATAGGAATTATAATCATCTATAAAGGAATAGTTTGATTAGGGATAGTCAACACGATTTTGTGAAAGGTGGACTGTGCCTCACAAATCCTATTGAATTCTTTGAGATGGTGACCAGGTGGATGAGGGTAAAGCCATTGATGTGGTGTACATGGATTTCAGTAAGACATTTGATAAAGTTTCCCATGGTAGGCCTTTGCACAAAATACAGAGGCATGGGATTGAGGGGAACAGTGGCTTGGATCAGAAATTGGCTAGCTGAAAGAAGACAGAGGGTGGTGGTTGATGGGAAATGCTCATCTTGGAATTCAGTTACTAGTGGGGTATCGCAAGGATCTGTTTTGGGGCCACTGCTGATTGTGATTTTTATAAATTACCTGGATGAGGGCATAGAAGGATGGGTTAGTAAATTTGTGGATGACCCTAACATCGGTGGAGTTGTGGATAGTGATGAAGGATGTTGCAGGTTACAGAGGGACATAGATAAGCTGCAGAGCTGGGCTGAGGTGGTAAATGGAGTTTAATGCAGAAAGGTGTGAGGTTATTCACTTTGGAAGGAGCAACAGGAATGCAGAGTACTGGGCTAATGGTAAGATTCTTGGTAGTGTAGATGAGCAGAGAGATCTCGATGTCCATGCACATAGATCCCTGAAAGTTGCCACCCAGCTTGATATGGTTGTTAAGAAGGCATACAGTGTGTTAGCTTTTATTGGTAGAGGGATTGAGTTTTAGAGCCACAAGGTCATGCTGCAGCTGTACAAAACTCTAGTGTGGCCGCATTTGGAGTATTGTGTACAGGTCTGGTCACTGCATTATAGAAAGGATGTGGAAGCTTTGGAAAGGGTTCGGAGGAGATTTATGAGGATGTTGCCTGGTATGGAGGGAAGGTCTTATGAGGAAAGGCTGAGGGACTTGAGGCTGTTTTCATTAGAGAGAAGGTTGAGAGGTGGCTTAATTGAGACTTTTAAGATAATCAGAGGGTTAGATAGGGTGGACAGTGAGAGCCTTTTTCCTTGGATGGTGATGGCGAGCACGAGGGGACATAGCTTTAAATTGGGGGGTGATAGCTATAGAACAGATGTCAGAGGTCGTTTCTTTACTCAGAGAGTAGTAGGGGCGTGGAACACACAGCCTGCAGCAGTAGTGGGCTCATCAACTTTAAGGGCATTTAAATGGTCATTGGATAGACATTTGGACGAGAATGGAATAGCGTAGGCTAGACGGGCTTCAGATTGGTTCCACAGGTTGGCGCAACCATCGAGACTGAAGGGCCTGTACTACGCTACAATGTTCTGTGTTCTGCGCTTTGCAGCCCTTATAACATCCAGTCACAAATGAGGGTAATTACTCAATGCTAGTAAAACCATCACATTTGAACCATAATTTCCAGAGACCAGCTCCACCAAGACAGAATCAAGCCACCCCTCAATGATGATCAACAGCATCAACATCCCAGGGATCCCCGGAAACTGAACTAGCCCCAGGTGGATTGCCCGGCTGAAAGGGAATGGGGAGGAAATTCAGAAATAAGCGATACACTTTGTGGTTTCTCAAAGCCTGTCCAGCATCTAAAAGGCACATGGCAGTGTGAGACCCAATATTCTTTATTTGTCTACTAAAAAGACTCAAGACATTTGACATCATCCAATCAGAAACCCTCCAGCTGACCAGAAATCCCTAACATTACCTCAAATCCTCCCTTCCTCTACCACCTGTGGGCCACGTTGCTGCCTCACTACCATCTTCTCATTGCCAGTAGCCACAGCCACAAACAGTCCCCTTTCTCATTCACACACGACCCTGATCCTTGTCCGTGACAAAGATTTATTACACTTCCCTCTCAAACTAATCCCCACTTGCTGCATTGCAATTTCATTCAGACTCGATAGCTTTTCCATCCTAGAATGTTCACTGTCATTGTTTAGAATTCAAATAGTTACAATAATTGTGGTGCATTTCAGTTCTCGGCCAGTTGTTTAAGCGAAGTACGGTGGGTGATAGAAATCTGAAGGAAGCAGAGTAAAACAGAAAATGCTGAAACACTCAGCAGGACAGAGAGTAAATAGGAGAGGAAGTTAACATCTCTACTCTGACCATTCATTAGAACTGGGGAAAGTTCAACATTTACCAGATTTGAAGCAAAGTGGGAGGGGGAGGAACCAAAGAAAAGATCACGGAAAGGGTAAAAAGTGGGAAATATTTAATAATAAAAGTTAGTGACAGAGACAAAGAGAGTGGAATGGCACAAGCAAAAACAGACCAGAGGAGGTATGAATGGCAGAATAATTAACAAAGAGAATAAAATAAAGAACTGCAGATGTTGGAGATCTGAAACTCAGAAAAACAGAAAGTGCTGGAGAAGAGTCACTGAACATGAAACATTAACTCTGTTTTCCCTCCACAGACCCTGCCAGACTGGCTGAGTTTCTTCAGCACTTTGTGTTTTTGTGTGTTATGAGAAAAACAATGTCAGCAAAACCAGCAAATAACAACTTGGAAGGAATGTGTTTGTGAGTGTGACCGTGCGCGCCAGATCATGAGTGTGTGACAGTGTGTGTGTGTGTGTGAGTTTATCTGTATGTCTGTGTGTGCAAGTGTGCAACTGTGTATGTGTGCGTGCATGTGAATGTGAGAGAATGTGTGCGCACGCGTGTGAGAGTGTGTTTGAGTGCATGTGAATTTGAGAGAGTGACTGTGGGCTGGTGTGGGGGGGTGGGGCGGGGGGGGGGGGGGGGGGCTGTTGGTGGGTTGCTGAATTGGGCT
>NC_057726.1:17291-25755 GCF_004010195.1 Chiloscyllium plagiosum | reverse complement strand
TGCAAACTCCACACAGTCAGTCGCCTGAGGCGGGAATTGAACCCGGGTCTCTGGCGCTGTGAGGCAGCAGTGCTAACCACTGTGCCACCGTGCCGCCCACGAAGGTTATAAGGTTATAAGGTCTTGAGGAGCACAGATAAGGTGAATAGCAAATGTCTTTTCCCTAGGGCAGGGGAGTTCCAAACTAGAGGGCTTTTTTTTACAGGGAGAGAAGATAGATTTAAAAAGGACCTGAGCAGGAACTTTTAAACAAAGAGGCTGGTTGGTGTGTGGAAATGAACTGCCTGAGGAAGTGGTAGATGAAGGTCCAATTACAATATTTAAAACACATTTGGACATGCACATGATTAGGAAAGGTTTAGAGGCAAATGGGCCAAACACAGGCAAGTGGGACTAGTTTAATTTGGGAAGTTTGATTGACACGGGCACGTTGGACCAAAGGGCCTGTTTCCTTGCTGTTTGACTCGAGAACCTCATGAAAGGGAGTAAAACAAAGGTTCATGTAGAATCATAGATTCCCATACAACATTGAAACAGACCATTTGGCCCACCACATCCACACCGACTCACCCAGACCCACTCCCCTACTCTATCCCTGTAACCCTGCACTTCCCATGGCTAACCTAGCCTGGACATTTTTGGATTGTGGGGGAAACCGGAGCACCCGGAGGGTGCCCACGCAGACACGGGGAGAATGTGCAAACTCCACACAGAGAGTCACCCGAGGCAGGAATCGAACCTGGGTCCCTGGTGCTGTGAGGCAGCAGTGCTAACCAGTATATGCAATAATTATGAGGAGGGGAGTCTTGGATTTGGAGAGGAACTCTTCTTCACACTATGAGTATAGTAATTAAAAATGATTAATTAATTATGATTGTATTGAAAATAATTGCATTTCAAAGACATGTTGGAAGTAAATTATTGCAATGAAGTGAAAAGATAACAGTTAATCATTCAGAAAAAACAGGAGATCAAGCAGCTACCAGCCACTGGGTCTGAGAACTGGGGAAACACAGAAATGTGTGAGTTTTCCAGAGAGGCATGAAATGGGGATGAAATATTAGCTGAGTGTAGATTTACAATAAGTTGAATTCAGAATCATCACCAAAAGTGAAGGTTTTGATTTTCTTTTAAATAATTTTACTGACGTGGGATTTTTGACAAGGTCAGTATTTGTTACCTATTCCTAATTGCTGTGAAATTAGGTCATTTCAGAGGGTAGTTAAGAGTCAATCATGTTGCTGTGGATTTAGATGAAGGAACTGAGGACATTGTTGCTAAGTTTGCAAATGACACAAAGATAGGTGGAGGGACAGGTAGGTGTTGAGGAAGTGGGGAGGCTGTAGAAGGACTTAGAAGGACTTACACAGGCTAAGAGTGAGCAAAGAAGTGGCAGATGGAATATGATGAGGGCAAGTGAGAGGTTATGCACTTTGGTAGGAAGAATAGACTATTTTCTATGTCTAAATGGGGAAAGGTTTTGGAAATCTGAAGAGTAAAGGGACTTGGGTGTGCTCATTCAGGATTCTCTTAAGGTTAACGTGCAGGTTCAGTTGGCGGTTGGCAAATACAATGTTAGCATTGATTTCGAAAGGACTAGATTACAAGAGCAGGGATGTACTGCTGAGGCTGTATAAGGCTCTGGTCAGACTGCATTTGGAATATTATGAGCAGTTTTGGGCCCTGTATCTAAGGACAGATGTGCTAGCATTGGAGGGGGTCCAGAGGAAGTTCACAAGAACGATCCCGCAGATGAAGGGCTTGTCATATGAGGAAAGGTTGAGGATTCAGGTTCTGTACGCAATGGAGTTGTGAAGGATGAGTTGGGATCTCATTAAACCTTATTGAATACTGAGAGGCCTGGATAGAGTGGACGTGGAGAAGATGTTTCCACGAGTGGGAGAGACTAGGGCCCAAGGGCACAGCCTCAGAGTGAAGAGATAACCCTTTAGAATGGAGATGAGGAGGAATTTCTTCAGCCAGAGGGTGGGGAACCTGTGGATCACATTACTGCAGAGGGCTGCGAAGGCCAAGTCGTTGAGTATATTTAAGTCAGACATAGATAGATGGGTTTAGATTAGTAAGGGGATCAAAGGTTATGGGTGAAGGCAGGGGAATGGATTGAGAAATATCGGCCATGATTGAATGGCCGAGCTGACTCTGGCTAGTTTCCCCTTGAGAAGGTGGGAGTGAGCTGCCTTCTTCTACCGCTGCAGTCTATCTGCTGTGGGTTAACCCACAATGCTCTTCGGGAGGGAATTTCAGGATTCTGACCCAATGACAGTAAAGGAATGGCAATATATTTCCAAGTCAGGATGGTAAGTGGCTTGGAGGGTTACTTGCAGAGGGTTCCCATGTCTCTGCTTCCCTTGTCCTTCTAGATGGAAGTGGTCATAGGTTTGGAAGTGGTCATAGGATCTTTAGTGAATTTCTGCAGCACATCTTGTAGATAGTACACACTACTGCTACTGAGCGCCGGTGATGGGGGTAGTGGATGTTTGTCGATGTTGTGCTTGGATGGTGTCAAGTTCCTTGAGTGTTGTTGGGGCTGCACCGATCCAGGCAAGTGGGGAGTATTCCATCACACACCTAACTTGTGCCTTGTAGATGATGGACAGACTTTGGGATGCCAGGAGATGAGTTACTCGCCGCAGTATGTCCAGCCTATGACATACTCCTGTAGCCATTGCACTTAATTGGTGAGCCCAGTTGAGTTTCTGATGAATGATAACTCACAGGATGTTGATAGTGGGGGATTCAGTAATGGTAACACAATTGAATATCAAGGGGTAATGGTTATATTGTTTCTGGTTGGTAATGGTCATAGCCTGGCATTTGTGTGGCATGAATGTTACTTGCCATTTGTTGGCCCAAGCCTGGATCTTGTTGTATTTGGACATGGATTGCTTCAGTATCTGAGGAGTCGCAAATGGTGCTGAACATTGTGCAATCATCAGTGAACATCCTCACATCCCACCTTATGACAGAGGGAAGGTCATTGATGAAGCAGCTGAAGATAGTTAGGCCGAGGACACTACCCTGAGGGACTCCTGCAGAGATGCCCTGGAGCTGAGATGACTGACCTCCAACAATCACATCCATCTTCCTATGTGTCAGATATGCTTCTAATTGATCACATTACTGAGATGACCATGAAATTAGCTTTTAATTCCAGTTTTATTAATTGAATTCAAATCCTATCACCTCCCATATCTTTAAAGCAATTAACTTGGGTCTCTGGACAGTTTGTTCCAGTTACAATACCATGACCTCAACACCACCCATTGGAAGGGCCAGAGGCAGCTGTGAATATGAAGAGCTCCAGGACTCCACTCAGAGAATGAGAGAGGGTAAAGTCTTGGACAGCTGCATCAGTGTTGTAGGGTAGAATCTGGGAATAAATGAAGATCGCTCCAGCTGGAGAATCAAGAATGAGGCTCTGATACAAGATGAAAGAATACCTTAAGAACCAATGCTGACCATGCCATTGGCACAGAAGGTTCCTGCTAACAGTCCACTCGGTGCTTGATCCCTGTAGCTCTACTAAAGGAGATTGAAAAAAAACAAGAAGCTATCGACCAATTAGCTTAATGCCTGTGTTATTGAACAAAATGTTATGTCTATAATAAAGAATCTAATAGAGCATTTAGAAATACATAAAAAGATCAAGGACAGTCAGCATTGTTTCATGAAGGGGAAATGGTATCTGGCAAATTTGCTATAATTTGAGGTGCTAACAAGCAGGATAGATAAATGAGGAGTGGTGGATGCCATATTTGGATTTTCAGAAAGCCTTTGATAAGGTACTATATAGCCATCTACTTAAGATGAAAGTCAATGGTGTTGGCAGCTGTATATTAGCATAGATAGACAACTGGCTAACTAACAAGAGTTGGAGTCGACGGGGCATTTTCAGGATGGCAACCTGAAACTAGTGGAGTGCCACACAAATCAGTTCAGGCACCTCAACTATATACAAGATATGGATGAGGAAAGTGAATTTACTATCTCCAGTTTTGCAGCTGATGTGGGTTGGGGAGGCAGGTGGAGAGGATGAATCAGTTTGCAGGGGGATACAGACAGGTTAACTGTGTGGGTAAACGTTTGACAGATGGAATATACTTTATTGTGGAAAAGTAAGAATACACACTTGGGCAGGAAAACTAAGCTGAATGTTATATAAATAGAGAAAGACAGAGGGATTTGGGTATCCTCATGCCTGAACCACTAAAAGCTAGCACCCAACTTTAGTGGATAATAGGGAAGGCAAATGGAACAGTGGCTTTTATTTCAAAGGAATGGAATATTAAAAATGAGGAAGTCTTGTTAAAACTATACAATGACTCGTCAGCCCAAAGCTAACATACTGTTAACTGCTTTGGGCTCCTTATCTAAGGAAAAATATAGACAATAGATGCAGGAGTAGGCCATTCTGCCCTACGAGCCTGCACCACCATTCAATATGATCATGACTGGCATTGGAGACAGTCCAGAGAAGGTTTACTGAGCTGATCCAGGGTGTGGAGAGGGTGAGTGGATTAGGCTTGTACTTCTTGGAATTTAGAATGAGAGGCCATCCTCTTGAAACATACAAGGCTCTTAGGGACCTTGTCAAGGTAAGTGTGGAAAGGCTTTTTCTTCATTGTGGGAGAGCCCAGGGCCACATGTCATAATGTGAGTTAGTGTTTGCTCTGCTTAAGACAGAAGGTAGTGAATCTATCGAATTCTTTACCACAGAGACCTGTAAAGACCGGGTCATTCTGATTCAAGACAGATAGACAGATTTCTTTAGTCAGTAAGGGGAAATCAAGCATTATGGGGAAAAGTCAGGAAAATGGAGTCAAGGGCGATTAGATTAGCCACAGTCTCACTGAATGGCAGAGCAGACTCAGTGGGCTGAATAAGGTAAAAACAATGACTGCAGGTGCTGGAAACCAGATTCTGGATTAGTGGTGCTGGACGAGCACAGCAGTTCAGGCAGTATCCGAAGGAGCAGTTTCCCTTGGATGCTGCCTGAACTACTGTGCTCTTCCAGCATCATTAATCCAGAATCAGTGGGCTGAATGACCTACTTCTACTGGACATGGTATTCTCTGGGATGTTGTCCATAAGGAATGATTTTGTGAGTATGTCCAACTATTCTGAGACAGTTTTCCCAATTTTGAAACAAGCCCATGATATGGAGGGAACATGGGGTCATCTTGGAGGCAAACAAAATGAACAATGTGGTTCAACAGACAGTGGTTAGGGATCGACTTGGAGTCACTGCCTGGCAAAGAGTGTTTGCAGTGGGGTCCAAAGACAATTGCTTTGCTCTTTCTGAGACTTCAATTCTCCTGAATAGAGAGGAGAAAGAAAGAGAATACAAACTTGGAATTCTCTAATTAAGTGAAGGTAAAAATAAAAATGTTAGATCCATAAAACAGGACAGGACAAAGCTGAATTATGGGAGTACAGGAGAATGGGGGGGGTGGGGGGCGGTGGAGAAGGGACAGAAGAAAGGAGTGGAAAGGGAAAAGAAGGGATGTAAGTAATACAAAAAGGAAACACCAAAGGATTTTAGAAGCATACACACTTTAGAATTGGGGTCAACGGAAGATGAGGCTGATCAGAGAGCACATGAGATCTTCTAGTGGAGGCAGAGGGCATTGTGAACACAATGTATTGGTCTTCTTGGAGGATGCTGCCAATGTGATGGTAAAGGTGGCCAAGGAAGACTGATTGGAGTGTGACCACCTTTTTATAGACAAAATAAGCAGTGAATGTTCGTGATGCAAGGTCACACTATAGCTAGAACTAGTGAATATTTTGTGTTACAGGATAAGATTTCAGGGATTAACTCTGTTTAGAACAGCATGCTCTTCCTTCAATAATATCACAAGATATGATGTATCCACCTGAGCTCGTTCTCTGTTCAAAGGTTTGTTCAAAATGCATCATGTCAACAATACAAAACTGTCTCTGTCTGGATCAAGTCCTAGGCTTTGTGACAAATTGTGAAATAGCCTTGGAGAACAAAACAAGAGGTTTGTTTAGTTTATATGTCCATCGCACCGTTGTGGTTTTCTGTCTGATGTTCTCCTGTAGATGCTGAAGCAACAAAGCTCATTGTTATAAACCATTGAAGCACATCATTCTAACATTCTCTGTTCTCCATAATCATCTTTTGTTGGTGTCTTTACTCGTCTGAGCTACAGGTTTTGTTACCTTTTCATGATGCTGGTTCATTTTAATATGTAAAAGTAAAGTTGCCCTAGTTTTACAAGACCAAAGGGCTGCTCTCTCATCAGAGAGACAACTGATGGTGGTTTAACCAAGAAAATCCTCATGGTAACCTCAGCCAGTGTGGGAATTGAACCCAAACTGATGACATCACATTGCACTGAAAATCTGCCTTGTTTTTTACCTAGAATTACCTCTTCACTAATTGATGGTGCTATAGTCTATCATCCCATATATTTAGCACATACATCATATACAGACTCCAATGATAACTAGGTAGTTTGACTGACCCTGCTTCAGCCAGACGAGAGTTGATATCAACACTGCTGTTTTTAACAATACCCCTGATTCTGGGCAGTAAAAGTCTGGTCTGTTTCAATATTTAACATGGATAAGTCACACATTCGCTCAAAGTGAAACCAAACTAGTGTTGTTTGTCTATTCCCATGCTCCATACACACAGCTTCCTGGGAGAACTGTAATCAAATGTTATTCTATACTCTTACAAGTTTTGTCAGCAGACATCAACTCTTTACGTTGGGGAAACTCTTTCTAAAGACATGGAAAGTCAGAAGTCACACCTGACGAAGGGGCAGCACTCCGAAAGCTCGTGATTTCAAATAAACCTGTTGGACTATAACCTGGTGTCATGTGACTTCTGACTTCCAACACCGGCACCTCCACATTAAAGAAACACGTTTCCTCAGAGTGGAATATAGCATCCATATCCAAGAGACACTATTCAAATTCCCCTTGTGTTTCTCAGCAGAATGCAGTCAATAACGGAACATTATCCTCATGTTTTTCAATGAATGACCTTTGATGGAAGCCTTCTATATCTAAATCGTATTGTCACAGAATGATACCAGGATACTAGATTCAAGGAAAGATAAGAGGAATTGGGCTTATTCTCCCTGGAGCAGAGAAGATTAAGAGGTGATCTTATTAAGGTATTCAAAATTATGAGCGATTTTGACAGGGTAAAGAAGAGCATTCTGTTTCAACTAACTGGTATATCAGTAACTAAGGGTCACAATTTTAAGACTGTCAGCAAGAGAGCTCAAACTCAGATGAGGAGTATCTTCTTTAATCACAGAGTTATTAGGATTTGCAATGTGCTGCCTGGGAGAGTGGGGGAGGGGAAATCCACTGGAGGTTTCAAAAGAGAACTGGATATATATTTAGAAATGAAAAGGAGGCTCTATGGAGATAAGACGATGATTGGAGTAAGCTGGGTAGCTCATTTGGGGTCCAGTACAGGTACGATGGACTGAAAGGTCTCCTTTTGTAAAATTCTACCATTCTAGGGTTTAAAGAAAAAAATACACAAGTCCATCACTACCTTCTTCACCAGCCCTCTGAGGGAAAAAACTTAGAACATAGATCATAGAACATTACAGCGCAGTACAGGCCCTTCGGCCCTCGATGTTGCCCCGCCCTGTCATACCAATCTGAAGCCCATCCCACCTGCACTACTCCATGTACATCCATATGCTTGTCCAATGACGACTTAAATGTACTTAAAGGTGGCACATTTACTACCATTGCAGGCACAGCATTCCATACCCTTACTACTCTCTGACTAAAGAAACTACCTCTGACATCTGTCCTATATCTATCACCCCTCCATTTAAAGCTATGCCCCCTCGTGCTCACCGTCACCATTCTTGGAAAAAGGCTCTCCCACTCCACCCTATCTAATCCTCTGATTATCTTATATGTCTCTATTAAGTCACCTCTCAACCTTCTTCTCTCTAACGAGAACAGCCTCAGGTCCCTCAGCCTTTCCTCGTATGACCTTCCCTCCATACCAGGCAACATCCTGGTAAATCTCCTCTGCACCCTTTCCAAAGCTTCCACATCCTTCTTATAATGCGGTGACTGGAACTGTACACAATACTCTAAGTGCGGCCGTACCAGAGTTTTGTACAGCTGCAGCATAACCTCCTGGTTCCGGAACTCGATCCCTCTATTAATAAAAGCTAAACACTATATGCCTTCTTAACAACCCTGTCAACCTGGGTGGCAACTTTCAAGGATCTGTGTACCTGGATACTGAGATCTCTCTGCTCACCTACACTACCAATAATCTTACCATTAGCCCAGTACTTTGCATTCCGGTTACTCCGACCAAAGTGAATCACCTCACACTTGTCCACATTAAACTCCATTTGCCACCTCTCAGCCCAGCTCTGCAGCTTATCTAGGTCTCTCTGTAACCTACAACATCCTTCGTCACTAT
>NC_057726.1:11066-14368 GCF_004010195.1 Chiloscyllium plagiosum | reverse complement strand
GGAGTTGAAATGTTAGGCCACAGGGCGGTGTGGTTGATTGGTGCGGGTGTCTCGGAGACGTTCCCTAAAGCGCTCTGCTTGGAGGCGTCCAGTCTCCCCAATGTAGAGGAGACCGCATCGGGAGCAACAGATACAATGAATGATATTAGTGGATGTGCAGGTGAAACTTTAATGGATGTGGAAGGCTCCTTTAGGGCTAATAAACACAACAGTTCTTCTTGTGTATGAGAAAAAAATTCTGTCAAAACCAGAATAAATTAGTTGCCTCTGTGTTGCAGTCTTCCCTGGGTATTTTACTGTGCCTAGTTGAACAGTTTCTCTACACAGTAATGCCCACCTTTCCAAACCCAGCTGGAGTTGTTAATCAAGCATTGTTCACACAATCATTTTTTGTACCTTCCTCACCGATATTTATGATCAAGACTGCCATTCCTTACCCTGTGTTAGAGTTTTTCACATCTCCCTAGTTTTATTTCCCTTTACCAATAGCAAGACATGATGGATATCCATCATCTACAGCCCACATTCAGCACCAAGGAGCGAAGGGAAAAGGAGGTGTCTTTCCGCCACACTGTTGGGGCTCCTGCTATTTAATACCCACCCACCCCCCAAAAATCCTCTATCTTCCAGAGGGCGGCATTACCTTGTCAACCCCTTCCTTGTTGGTCTCGGTGTTCTTGCGGAGTTGCAGTAGGTTCCACATATCTTGCACAGACTTGCCATGTTTCTTGCTGCTCTCCAGTAGCTCCATGCCAGTGGGCAGCCTGCTCAGTTCCTGCACTTGCTGTTGCACATCCCGCAGCTTCTCCTCCAGCTGTAGGTATGGCCCCCGACTCCTGGTGGCACGGGGCTCTGGCCTCAGCAGTTGCTGCTGCTGCTGTAGGGTCTGGGGGCTGCTGTCCAGCGGGGCTCTGCCTGTATTGTCCAGCAGCTTGAAGAGCTCGGGTTGCTCGGTCTGGACATGCTGGATGCCCAGGGTCTTCAGGATAGCATGCAGCAGGGAGTGGAGCGCCAGGAAGTTGACCATCCCGGGCTCGGGGTGGCTGATGGACAAATTGGCCAAATCGAAGAGGCTGATGGTGACCGACATGTCGCCGCTGGGAGGGCCGCTCTCCGGACACTGCTGCCCGCTGCGGCTCCGAGTGAGCGGCCAGTGGCCGGAGCCTGGGACCGGGGCCAGAGCCGGAGACACCGCTCCCCTGGACACGCCCCTTCCATAGCAACCGTCACTAGGGACCATTGTTACCAGAGGGCGCAGCCAATCCAGCGGCAGCAAACACTCCATTGGATAAGGAACTTGTCACTCTCACTGCACTGACCAATAACAACAAGCCGCTGACTGTTACCCAGCAACAGGGGACGCGGAGGGATGGCAACGAGAGGGGGACAGAGACAGACTGAGGAGAAAGAGGGAGAGGGGAGGGAAGGAGGGAGAGGGGAGGGAAGGAGGGAGAGGGGAGGGAAGGAGGGAGAGGGGAGGGAAGGAGGGAGAGGGGAGGGAAGGAGGGAGAGGGGAGGGAAGGAGGGAGAGGGGAGGGAAGGAGGGAGAGGGGAGGGAAGGAGGGAGAGGGGAGGGAAGGAGGGAGAGGGGAGGGAAGGAGGGAGAGGGGAGGGAAGGAGGGAGAGGGGAGGGAAGGAGGGAGAGGGGAGGGAAGGAGGGAGAGGGGAGGGAAGGAGGGAGAGGGGAGGGAAGGAGGGAGAGGGGAGGGAAGGAGGGAGAGGGGAGGGAAGGAGGGAGAGGGGAGGGAAGGAGGGAGAGGGGAGGGAAGGAGGGAGAGGGGAGGGAAGGAGGGAGAGGGGAGGGAAGGAGGGAGAGGGGAGGGAAGGAGGGAGAGGGGAGGGGAGACAGACAGGGAAAGGAAGAGGGGAGGGAGAGAGGGAAGGAGGGGAGGAACAAAGAGAAATGAGGAAATAGTCTCGGAGGGAGAAAGGAGAGTGAATATCCAAAGGTGATAGAGTGGGGGAGGTGGTAGGACTGAAGGGAGTAGGAGCTGATGATGGAGGAGTAACTGGAGTGACCAGAAGGAAGGTGAACAACAACCTCCGTGTTACACATGGAGTCAGTAAGATAATGGGGCAAAATCAGATAATGGGGCAAAATCAGATAATGGGGCAAAATCAGTGCTGGAATTTCAAACTAAGAATTCAGTCACATTTGGAATCAGACAGAGGGAAGGTACAAATGCTGCTCACAGACACCAGTAAACGCTGCAGGAGAAATCACTGTCAAACAAGAAAGGCCAACAATGTCATGCCTGTAATTTATCAATTTCTGTAAAAACCCATCTGGTTCACTAAGGTTCTTCGGACAGGCAAATTTGGTGGCCTGACCCAGTCTGACATATTTGTGACTCCAAATCCAAATCTGTGTGGTTTACTCTTAACTACCCCCAGACAATCAAGGATTTTTATTTACTCATAGGACATAGACGTATCTGGCTGTTTCAGAATTTATTTCCTGTCCTTGTCGCCCGTGAGGTGGTGGCTGTAAGCTGCCTTCCTGAACCGCTGCAGACCATGTGCTGTAGGTTGACCCACAATATTATTAGGGAGGGAATTTCAGGACTTCCACCCAGCAACACTGAAGGAACAGTGACATACTTCCAATTCAGGATGGGAAGCGGCTTGAATGGGGACTCGCAGGTGGTGGATTTCCCACGTACCTGCTTCTCGTAGCCTCTTCGACGGCCGTAATCGCAGGTCTGAAAGGTGTTAAGGATCGTTGGCGAATTTCTGCAGTGCATCTTGTAGACAGTAGCAGTGTACAAAGTGTCAGTGGATGGAAGTGATAATCAAGTGGGCTGCTTTGTCCTCATCCAGGCAACTGGGGAGTATTCACGTGTAGGCATCTACAGGATTTTGGCAGTCAGGATGCAAGTTACTTGCTCCAATATGCGAGCCTCTGACCTGCCCTTGTAGCCAGCATTTTATATGGCAAGTCCAGTTCAGTTTCTCATTAATGGTAACCTTCCCCCAGGATGTTGATGGTGCAGGTTTCAGTGATGTAACACCAGTGCATGCCAAGAGGAAGTTGTTAGATAGTAGCATACTGGAGATGGCTATTGGCTGGCATTGGTGTGGGTAAATAGACAATAAATGCAGGTCTGGGCTGCAAACATCCACAGGCCATGAGCTGAAAATGTGTTACTGGAAAAGCGCAGCAGGTCAGGCAGCATCCAGGGAACAGGAGAATCGACGTTTCGGGCATAAGCCCTTCTTCAGGAATGAGGAAAGTTTGTCCAGCAGGCTAAGATAAAAGGTAGGGAGGAGGGACTTGGGGGAGGGGCGTCGGAAATGTGATA
>NC_057726.1:8651-10563 GCF_004010195.1 Chiloscyllium plagiosum | reverse complement strand
TCACCTTGACCTCTTTCCACCTATCACATTTCCGACGCCCCTCCCCCAAGTCCCTCCTCCCTACCTTTTATCTTAGCCTGCTGGACAAACTTTCCTCATTCCTGAAGAAGGGCTCATGCCCGAAACGTCGATTCTCCTGTTCCCTGGATGCTGCCTGACCTGCTGTGCTTTTCCAGAAACACATTTTCAGCTCTGATCTCCAGCATCTGCAGACCTCACTTTCTCCTCCACAGGCCATGATCAAATTTAACTAAATACAACTTAAATCCCAACTTTCAACTCCAGGACATGGGTCTATAGGAGGTATCACCAGGTTTGTGTACATAGATAACTAGTTACAGTGTGGAAACAAGAGATTACAATCTCAGACTTCTTGTAATGAGACAGTTGTCCTCCAAGGTTTCAGTTGTGCATTCACGGCTCGTTGGCATCAACAAAAAGGTCAGCTATTATTCCGCATACGCAATCAACTCTCTAAATTTATCGCAAAGTGAAATAGAAATTCCTAAACACTCAAAAAATTCCCATGTTATGAGCATGTTGCACCAAAAATCCTTCTGTACATTAAATAACCCAATCTTGCTGCAGATTTAAATAGCCTGCTTCCACATTTATCATTGTGGACTAAAATGGGAAAGGAACTGTTTTAAAACCAAGACTCATGGCAGGAACTACAGCTCAATTATGAGAACTTGAGTTGTGCTTACACTCAGGTTGTAAGTTTGTTCACTGAGCTGGTGGGTTTGTTCTCAAATACTTTGCCACCATGCCAGGTAACATCATCAGTAAGCTTCTAGTGAAGACTGGGTGTTCTGTCCCATTTGTGTGTCTTGGTTTGTTGTGGTGGGTGATATCATTTCCAATTTGGTTTCTGAGAGGTTGGTAAATTGGGTCCAAATGTTTATTAATGGAGATCTGGCTTGAATGCTCGGCCTGTTGGAATTGCCGTGCATGTCTTTGTTTAGCCTGTCCCAGGATTAATGCCTTGTCCCAGTCAAACTGGTACCCCTCTTTGTCTGTGCATATAGATACTAGTGATAGTTGAACATGTCTTTTGGTGTTCATGTATCCTCATGCTTAGACTGTTTCTTTGCACTGGTGCAAGAGAGGAGATAAAACACCATTGTCTTGGGTGATAGATCAGAGGGGAGGGTGGAACGGATAGGTGGGAAGTAAGATTGCAAGAGAGTGGTGCTGGAAAAGCGCAGCAGGTCAGGCAGCATCGGACTAGCAGGAAAATCTATGTTTCAGGCAAAAGCCGAAGGAAGATGGGCAGGTTGGACAATTCAAGAGTAGTGTCGAGTTGGAAGGTTGGATCTGGGATAAGGTGGGGGGGGGAGGGGAGGTCTGTAAACTGGCGAAACCTACATTGATCCCAAGGTGGAAGATGAGGTATTCTTCCTCCAGGCATCAGGTGGCTAGAATTTGGCAGTGGAGGTGGCCCAGGACTTGCACGTCCTTAGCTGAGTGGGAGGGAGAGGTGAAGTGTTCGGCCACAGGACAGTGGGGTTGATTGATGCATGTCCTGGAGATGTTCTCTGAAGAGTTCCACAATTTGGTGTCCTGTCTCCCCAGTGTAGAGGAGAGCACATTGAGAGGAAGGGACACAGTAGATGAGGTGTTTGGATGTGCAGGAAAATCTCTGCTGGATGTGGAAGAATCCTTTGGGGCCTTGGTTGGAGGTGAGGTAGGGGGAGGAATGTGTGGGTGCACGTTTTACACCTCTTGAGGTGGCATATGAATGTGCCGGGAGTGGATGGTAGGTTGGTGGGGGGTGCGTGGCCCTAATGAGGGAGTTGCGGAGAGAATGGTTTCTGTGGAACACAGATAGGGATAGGAGGGGAAATATCTCTCTGCTGGTGGGGTCTGACTGTAGGTGGCGGAAGTGCACAGGATGATGCGTTCTACCCTA
>NC_057726.1:0-8632 GCF_004010195.1 Chiloscyllium plagiosum | reverse complement strand
AGAGTTGAGGGTTGGGGGGATTCTGTCCTTATTGCAATTGGAGGGGTGGGTTCAAGGGCAGAGGTGTGGCAAGTGGAGGAGATGTGTTGATAGGCATTGTTTATCACGTGGGAGGGGAAATTGCAGTCCTTGATTTAAGAGGCCATCTGGGATGTTCTGCAGTGGAATTGCTCCTCCTGGGAGAAGGGATTGGGAATAAGGGTATGGGAGGAGTGTAGTCCAGGTACCTGGGAGAGTCAGTGGGTTTGAAGAAGCTATGTACGTTGAGTCGGTCGCCAGAAATGCGTACAGTTCTGGGCACCACATTACCAAAAGGATGTGGATGCTTTGGAGAGAGTGCAGAGAAGGTTTACAAGGATGTTGCCTGGTATGGAAGGTGCTAGCTATGAAGAGAGATTGAGTAGGTTAGGTTTGCTTTCATTAGAAAAAAGGAGATTGAGGGGGGACCTGATTGAGGTTTACAAAATCATGAAGGGTATAGACAGGGTAAGCTTTTTTCCCAGGGTGAGGGATTCAATAACGAGAGGTCATGCTTTCAAGGTGAGGGGTGAAAACTTTAAAGGGAGATACATGTGGCAAGTACTTCACACAGAGGGTGGTGGGTGTCTGGAACGTGATGCCAGCAGAGGTGGTAGAGGCAGGCATGGGAGATTCATTTCAGATGCGTCTGGACAGATGCATGAGTAGGTGGGGAGCAGAGGGATACAGATGCTTAGGAATTGGGCGATAGGTTTAGGCAGTAGATTTGGATCGGCTCAGGCTTGGAGGGCCGAAGGGCTGTAAATTTTCTTTGTTCTTTAAAATGGAGATGGAGAGGTCCAGGAAGGGGAGGGAGGTGTCCAAGATGGTCCAGGTGAACTTGAGGTCAGGGTGGAAGATGTTCGTGAAGTTGATGAACTGTTCAACCTCCTTGTGGGAGCATGAGGTAATGCCAATAGTCATCGGGGTAGCTGAGGAAAAGGTGGGGATGGTGCCAGTGTAGCTGCGGACGATATACTGTTCCACGTATCTGAAGAGGCAGGCATAGCTGGGAGCCATGAGGGTGCCCATTGCTATCCCTTTGGTCTGAAGGATGTGCGAGGATTTGAAGGAGAAATTGTTGAGGGCGAGGACCAGTTCATCCAATCAAATGAGTGTGTTGATGGAAGGGTATTGGTTGAGTTGGTGGGAGAGAAAGAAATGCCATGTGGATGGATGTATACAGGGACTGGATGTTCATGGTGAAGAGGAGATTTTGTGGGGCTGGGGAACTGAAAGTCATGGAGGAGGTGGAGGGTATGGGTGGTGTCCCAAATGAATGAGAGAGATCCTGGACCAAGGGGGACAGGATGGTGTGAAGGTAGGCAGAGATAAGTTTGGTAGGGCAGGATGGATTGGCTGGGGCAACCAGGCTTGTGAATTTTGGATAAGGAGCTAGAACCAGGTGCTGCAGGACTCCCAGACTATGGGGTTGGAAGCTGTTGGTGGGAGGTGAGTTGGTGCCTGGTTTCAACGGTGTACAGGTTGGTGTGCCTAACTATCAATGCACTCCCCCCCCCCCCCCCCAGCTTGTCCGCTGGTTTGATGGTGAGATTGGGGTTGGAGCAGAGGGAGTGGAGGACTAGATAGTGAGAGGTTGGAGTTGGGGAACGGGGTGGACAGGTTGAGGTGATCAATGTCACAGCGGCAGTTGAGCATGAAGAAATCGAGGGCAGATAACAGACCTGCACAGGGCATCCAAACGGATGGGGTGTTTTGGAGGCAGAAGGTGGGTGGAACTTGCTAATGCCATCAGATCCAACCAGAAAGATAATCATCATATTGAACCTCGGAAGGAGCACACTAGAGGAAGCTGGAGGCAATTATTAGTTCAGGTTGGGCATGAGAGAAATAAAATTCACATTTACAAAGTTGCAAGTCGAGGATTTTGTTGATGTGCAACTGATAAACCTGATGCTTAACCTGCACCAAAGAGCTCACCACAACGTCAGGTTAGAGAGAGTGCAAATAATGACTTTCAAACAAAGCCAAACAGGATACTTGTTACGTTCTCCCATCACAAACCAGGTTATGTTTGTCAGCAGCTCACTGAAGTAGCCACATTCTCTGCCTCTGCTCATCTGTTCCCAGGATGACTAATTCCACCTTAGAAAATGCTAGATGGCATCCTTCTTCCAAGATTGCAAATTCCCTTCCCACGTGGTTGATGATGCCCTCCACCAAACCACCTCCACTTCCTGCACCTCTGCCCTTGAACCCCACCCCTCTCAGCATATCAAGGACAAAACCCTTCGGTCCTCACCTTCCACCCCACCAACCTCCGTATACATCACATCATTCTCTGCCACCTAAGAAAACAGACCCCACCACCAGGGATATATTCCCCTCCCCATTCGTATTCCCTTTGCGACTCTCTTGCCAGATCCACGCCCCCCCCACCACACCACCTTCCCCTGCCACTGTAGGAAGTGCAAAGCCTGCCCCCACACCTCCATCCAAGGCCCCAAAGGATCCTTCCACATCCAACAGAAATTTACCTGTACTTCCACGCGTCATCTGCTGTATCCGTTGCATCTGATGTGGTCTCCTCTACAATCGGGGAGACAGGACGCCAACTTGTGGATCGTTTCGGAGAACATCTCTGGGACACCCGCACCAGCCAACTCCATCATCCTGTACACTACAACTCCCCCTCCCACTCCACCAATGACATGCAGGCCCTGGGTCTCCTCCATCGCCAAACCCTAACCACCCAACACCTGGAGGAAGAACGCCTCGTCTTCCACCTGGAGACCCTGCAACCACACAGGATTAATGTGGATTTCACTAGTTTCCTCATTTCCCCTCTCCCCCATCATCCCAGTCCCAAGCCTCCAACTTAGCACTGCCCTTTCAGCCTGTCCATTGTCCTTCTTATCTATCCATTCCACCCTCCTCTGACCTATCACATTCCCAGTTACCTTCCCCCAACCCCACCCCGCCCCCGCCTCCCATTTATCTCTCAGCCCTGGCCCACAAGCCTTATTGCTGATGAAGGGCTAACGCCCAAAACATCGATTTTCCTGCTCCTTGGATGCTGCTTGACCAGCTGTGCTTTTCTAGCACTACACTCTCTACTCTGAATTAGCCAATACAGAACAGAAAATTGAGAGAGAAATTCTACCATTCTGCTCAGATGTTTAGATGAGGCAAGCATGAATGAAATGCATCTGCTGCACACTCAGTACATGGTGCTCCCCATGACCAGCAAGCAGTTTTATCTTCACTCAGAATACAAATAGCTTTCCATTCTCAAATTCAAAAATAGCACCAGCCTGCGTTGATGTTTACTGCTTTGCTCAATTACTTTAAATTCACATTTCAGTGCATTATAGTCCTAATGTGGTCACAAAATATTACATTTTAGATACATGAACTGAGCAAGAATGGAAACCTATATCAGATTGGCAAGTAACTACACAAATAGTGCAGAGCAATGTACAGTGCCCTAATCAATTTGATTGCCCCAAAACACTAACAACTGACAACGTTTGGTGAAACCGAGCATTAAACTGCATGGAAGCATTTGAGCTATGAAACTATTGGGAGAAAGTGAGGACTGCAGATGCTGGAGATCAGAGTCAAGAGTGTGGTGCTGGAAAAGCTCAGCAGGTCTCAATCCTGATGAAGGGGTTATGCCAGAAACATCAATTTCTCCTGCTCCTCGGATACTGAATGTCCGGCTGTGCTTTCCCAGCGCCACACTCTCTACTATGAAATGACTGGCTTCTTCTTTACAAATGGTGATAGGCCAACAGATTCAGAATAAAATACACGCTGCTGAAACATTGTTAATTTAGCATCAATATCAAATCTGAAAAGCAAGTTAATGGATGAACAATCTGTGGAAGAGGTCTGGGTTAGAAAAGGATTTTCCCAAAGATCTGTTCTCAACATACTATAGCACAGTCACTGTTTGAGAGTACGCTGTATCGCATGCCAAATGTTTTGACACATCCTAGAAAGATGCAAGATGTCAGCCAGGAGCTCACTCTTGTTTCCACTTCAAAGATAGTACATGGTGACAGGTCTCTGGAGTAGGAACCCTTCCCATTCAAACTCCAACACTCACTACTTTTCTTCCACAAGGTTCACCTCCTGAGGTTAGAAGCATCACAACCCACAGTCCAGCAGGGAAACATCCAGCAGGTTGAAGGGCTGAATGGCCCACACTCCTGCTCCTATTTTCTATTTGCCAGCTTGACCCACCATGTAGAGAGGTACTTGGCACCAACATCATTCATCAGTAGCTCCTTAAAGAGATGAATCCCACGAAGATGCAGTCACCAAGACAGAGGCAGAGCACATCTGACCATCCCATGAATTCGGTGGTCAACTGCAAAAGGAGAAAATACAGCAACTGACCACTGTGGAAATTCTAAAATCCATCAGAGAGGATTCAAGCTCAGAACTATACACAACAGTGCAACACGAGTAACTGAACTGATCTTGAAGTCTTTTTAGGAGATATTCCTGCAATGCTGGTTTTGAATAATTCACAAAGCTCATTACTTCAAATACATCAAAAGCCACTCAACCACAACAGACATTCAATGATCCATGAAAGTAACATCTACAGACTTGACCGCTGCTAAGACAACAGGCCTCAGGGAACATCTAGCAAACATTCCTGGTTCTGACAAACTCAAAGTATACATTATTCATGTAGATGACAAGAATAGGGAGTGTACAATGAAAGAATAATTGGCACTCAGTGGAATAAAGCCAACCCAATGCCATTCCAGAAAAGAAACTAAGCATGAAGGTGAATTTATCAAGACCCCAGTGACTCATACAATATAATGACCGGGAATCATCCAGTCAGCACAGCCAGGGATCAGATTTACCTGATCAATTCTAATGATGGTTTAAGTCAGCAGCAGGACCATCTGCTCAGTCCTCAATCATCATGGAAAAGGAAACAGCTATGATTAACCTGTTAGTTACCTGGGGCAACCAGAGACTAGCTTTAAGAAAGAAGGACAAAAAAAGTCACGGGACTCAAAGCATTAACCATTTTTCTCTCAAGATGTTTTGTATCGGTAGGAGGATTGAGGAGCCATGAGGTCATGCTTCAGCTGTACAAGACACTGGCGCAGCCGCACCTGGAGTACTGTGTACAGGTCAGGTCACCGCATTATAAGAAGGATGTGGAAGCTTTGGAAAGGGTTCAGAGGAAATTTACTAGGATGTTGCCTGGTATGGAAGGAAGGTCTTACGAGGAAAGGCTGAGGGAACGGAGGCTGTTTTCCTTGGAGAGAGTTAGATAGGGAGGACAGTGAGAGCCTTTTTCCTTGGACGGTGAAGGCTAACACGAAAGGACATAGCTTTAAATTGAAGGGTCGATAGTGTTAGGACAGATATCAGGGTAGTTTCTTTACTCACGAGTAATAGAGGTGTGGAACGGCCTGCCTGCAACAGTAGTAGACTTGTCGATGTTAAGGGCATTTAACTGGGTATTGGACATACATATGGATAATAATGGAATAGTGTAGGCTAGATGGACATCAGATTGATTTCACAGGTTAGTGCAACATCGAGGGCCAAAGGGTCTGTACTGCACTGTAATGTTCTACGCTGTCAGATCTTTTGAGCTTCTTCAGCATTTCCTATTTTTGTTTAAGAAAGAAGGGAGAGTTGTTATTATACTAAATTCCAGATATAATTGAGAATATAATTTAGGAGTAGTTTAAACTCCTGGGCAAATAGAATAGTGGTTGTTTGCGTCCTCTATGAAACATGTTCTTTTCAACAGGTACTAAATCCCATACCCAAGGCCAGGAGATGGGTATCAACAAACGCTGCATAACCCGTAAGTGGATGGTCTTATACTCTCCAAGCACTAACGAAGATATCTCACCACAGCAATCACAAATAGCATTTCACTTTCACCTCACTGCAGGTTACAGTTTCCGATGTCAGTTTTACCTCCTTGTATCTTCCTCAAATGCAAACAACTCATCCCACCCTTCAAAACGTACAGAGCCTTCCTGCACCGTATAAAATCTCAGCTACTCCCAACATTTTACCCACCCATCCCCTGAAGCACCCTCTCTCTCCCCACACTAGCTTTACTCTTCTGTCTCCTCTCCATTAGCCCCCATCCTCAGTTCCCAATGTCCTAATTGGTGCAGAGCTCCCTCTCACCTGCACCTTCCCTCACAATACCTGGCATCACACCCCCCACCCCGCCCTCTTCCCAATATTGCAAGCCACACTCCCCACCCCACCATCCCAATGTAGAGTCCCTCTCATGCACTATTACTCTCACTTCCCCCTAAAAACAAAATCTGTTTGAAACATTACCATGGCATCACTGCTTCCTATGTCACCAATGTTTCTCTGCTACGCTCTTTGAACTCTGTGCCCTCCACTGCATATTTTGGGTTTCTTACAATAGAGTTCAAGGTTTATACATGGTTAAAGTAGTCTTTTCAAGTCTGAATAAGTGGAGGTCTGGATAGCTAATGACAGCCAATAGAAACTCAAATTAATCTAAAATCCAAGATTGTCAGCGGCTGCAGAACCATTCATGAAAAGATGCGTAGAAAGAAGTGGCAGTCATTCAGTCCCTCAAAGCTATCTGCATTTCAGTTAGATCATAGCTGATCTGTACCATCACCCCACACTCACCTTTGCTCATAACTCTGCATACATGAGCCCACAGATCTAAGAATTTCCACGGACCCCTGGCATCAATAATTTTGAGGTATATAAGTGAGCGTATCATCCGTCGTCATTTCCGCCACCTCCAAACAG
This sequence comes from Chiloscyllium plagiosum, assembly GCF_004010195.1. Lineage (NCBI taxonomy): Eukaryota > Metazoa > Chordata > Chondrichthyes > Orectolobiformes > Hemiscylliidae > Chiloscyllium > Chiloscyllium plagiosum. Next base: position 1,855 of record NC_057726.1, on the reverse strand, counting down.
ACCCCACCACCAAGGATATATTTCCCTCCCCTCCCCTATCACCGTTCCGTAAAGACCACTCCCTCCGTGACTCCCTCGTCAGATCCACACCCCCCACCAACCCAACCTCCACTCCCGGCACCTTCCCCTGCAACCGCAGGAGGTGCAAGACTTGCGCCCACACCTCCCCCCTCACCTCCCTCCAAGGCCCCAAAGGAAACTTCCATATCCGCCACAGATTCACCTGTACCTCCACACATATCATCTATTGCATCCTTTGTACCCGATGTGGCCTCCTCCATATTGGTGAGACAGGCCACATACTTGCGGAGCGTTTCAGAGAACACCTCTGGGACACCCGGACCAACCAACCCAACCACCCTGATCTTCTTCCTGACCTCTCCGCCCCCACCCCACTCTGACCTATCACCCTCACCTTGACCTCTTTCCACCTATCGCATTTTCAACACCCCTCCCCCAAGTCCTTCCTCCCTACTTTTTATCTTAGCCTCCTGGACACACTTTCCTCATTCCTGAAGAAGGGCTTATGCCCGAAACATCGATTCTCCTGTTCCCTGGATGCTGCCTGACCTGCTGCGCTGTTCCAGCAACACATTTTCGGTTCTAGAATTAGCACTGCAACAATGTCTCTCACCCACTGAGTGGATACCAACATCAACAAGGCCTAAGCTGATGACGACAGGCAGCAGAGTGGCTGGCACAGCTGCCTCACAGCACCAAGGACCCAGGTTCAATTCCAGCTGCAGGTGACTGTATGGCATTTGCATGTTATTCCTGTGTCTGCGTGGGTTTCCTCCCACAGTCCAAAGATGTGCAGGTTAGGTGAATTGGCCATGCTAAATCGCATCATACAGTGTCCAGTGATGTATAGGCTAGATGGATTAACCATGGGAAATCCAGGGTTACAGGGATGGGGACTGGGAGGATCTGTTTGGAACATTCTCTGGAGAGTCAGTGCACTGCAACTGACCTAGTTCCTCTTTAAAATTTAGATCACAGTGAATCTTGGTGTATGTAGTGCAAGGCGTAACCACAGCTAATTCTGAGGGTAATCGTGATAGTTTAGTGGAGCAGAACTTCAAGGTGGGCATATCTAGAAGAGAAGTGGCAGTACTTAAATACTAAATAAAGACCCAAAGAATGGCAGATGCTGTAAATCAGAAACAAAAACAGAAACTGCTGGAAAAGCTCGGGTCTGGCAGCATCTGTGGAGAGAAATCAGAGTTAACGTTTGGGTCGAGTTACCCTTCCTTAGAAACATTAACTCTGATTTCTCTCCACAGCTGCTGCTAGACCCCAGCGTTTCCAGCAGTTTCTGATTTAGTGTCTATAGTTCTTTTGGTTTTTATGATAGTTTAGTGATCAGTTTGGAAGCAGCCTGTTACTTCCCTGTTCCCCAGGAGAGACAGTCACAAAGTTTATACCTGAATAAATAAAAGGAAAATTCTGAATGTGGAGTCAGCAGATATTTCACTACCAACATTTCATTTCATCTCTCTGGCACGATTTGTCTAAGCAGTTCATACAGGAAGATGAGTTACCAAATTGCATGGAGTTTATTGATAATATACAGCATTAAAACAGCCATCAAGCAGCAATTTTCAACAGACTGTACAATCTTTATCTACAGAATGAAATGACAATACAGTAACTATTTAAAATGTTGATTTGAATGCAGGACATCCCTTGTGTTCTTGCACAACAATATTTTTCACAGACAGAAATACTCAGCCACTGGAGGCACAGAACAGACTGTGCACTTAGCAATTACAGCTGTTCCAGGCAGTACTATAATGCACTTGCATTACCTGTCTGCTACATACTTTATAGCTTCAGAGAGGGGACCCAGAAAAAG
>NC_057725.1:76207346-76207864 GCF_004010195.1 Chiloscyllium plagiosum | reverse complement strand
ATGTTATTAAATAAGCAAAACTTTCTTTTCTCAGGAAAGAAAGCTAGAACTTTTGACTTGGAGGCGATATTTGAACAGACTCGTCGGACTGCAATTGAGAGGAGCAGAAAAGTGCTGGGTAAGACCAGTATTCCGGCCAGTGTTGGGGGCATGTTTACAAATGAGAGGTAGAGTAAATAGTCGGACTTTTTCTGAGGGCAGAAATGGCTATCAATTTTAAGGTAATTGCAACAAGGTTTAGGGGAGATGTCAGAGGTTGGTTCTTTACACAGTGGTGGCTGCATGGAATGCACTGCCAGCGGCGGTAGTCAAGTCAGATATATTAGGGACATTTAAGTGACTCTTGGATAGGCACATGGATAGAGTCATAGAGATGTACAGCATGGAAACAGACCCTTTGGTCTAACCTGTCCATGCCGACCAGTTATCCCAACCCAATCTAGTCCCACCTGCCAGCACCCGGCTCTTATCCCTCCAAACCCTTCCTATTCATATACCCATCCAAATGCCTCTTAAAT
>NC_057725.1:76185242-76207195 GCF_004010195.1 Chiloscyllium plagiosum | reverse complement strand
AACCAATGTCCTGTACAGCCGCAATATGACCTCCCAACTCCTGTATTCAATACTCTGACCAACGGGGTGGCACCGTGGGGTGGGGGGGGGTGCGACACAGTGGCTCAGTGGTTAGCACTGCTGCCTCACAGCGCCAGGGACGAGGTTCAGTTCATGCATCAGGATGATAGTAAACTAGAGGGTATGTAGGTTAGTTTGATCTTCGAGTAGGATAAAAAGTTGGCACAGTATCAAGGGCCGTAGGGCCTGTATTATGCTGTACTGTTCTGTGTTCCAAGTCTTTCAAAATGTTTTCAAGTCAGGATGTAGGTTTGCTCACTGAGCTGGAAACTAGCCACCAGGATACATGAACACCAACTAGCCACAACACAACATGACCCTCACTCACTAGTATCCTCACACACGGATGAGGAAGGACACCCCTTCGACTGGGCCAATCCATCCATCCATCCTGGGACAAGGCAAACAAAGACACGCACGAGTATTCCAACCAGAACTCTATCAACAAACACATGGAGTTAGACCTCATCTACCACCCCCTGAGAAAAAGATCAAGAAATGACATCACCAAACCAAGGAAACCCAAACATATATATAGAAAGTGAGCCTTACCACCAGTGCTTCATCTGGAAGCTCACTGATGATGTCACATAGTATGGTGATGCAACGTCTGAAAATGAAACTTCCAGCTCAGTGAGCAAACTGATAACCAGAACCTCAATCTGAGCTACAAATCTTCTCAAAATTCACTGTTTTCAAGTCAGTTAGTCTGGAGTCTTAACTCGAGGAGAAAGTGAGGTCTGCAGATGCTGGAGATCAGAGATGGAAATGTGTTGCTGGAAAAGCGCAGCAGGTCAGGCAGCATCCAGGGAACAGGAGAATCGACGTTTCGGGCATTAGCTCATTCCTGAAGAAGGGCTGCTGCGCTTTTCCAGCAACACATTTCCATCTCTGGAGTCTTAACTCAGTCATTAAGATACTTGGTTTTCCTTATTCTTTATTTTTGCTGAATATTTGATGTTTATGCCAACAGAGCAGGAGAGAAGTGTGGAGAGGCCCTCCGATCCAACAAGCTGCGCTGGGAGGTCAGGCCATGCTGGAGATTCAACCAGGTAGCAGCCAAATAGCTGGGTTCTCCCTGCTTGTGCAGACTGTGTGTGTGTGTGTGTGTGTGTGTTTGTGTATCAGAGGAATGGCATATGTACACCTTTGTTAAGTATGTGTACATTTGCGTGTGTGGCGTAAGAGCAAGGGAGGAGCCTTTTCCTGCATGAGGGGATTCTGTGGTTCTTCAGATGGATGTGTGAAACAAGTGTAAATATTGAAATAAACCAAGAACTGCCTGTTGAAGGGATACTGGATCTGAAGTGTTAATTTCTCTCCACAGATGTTGCCAGACCTGCTGCAGCAATTTATGAATTTGTTTTGTGTTAGCTGTGAAAAGGAGAAAAAAGGTTCATTTTGTTTAGAATGAAGCCAACAAGGCATGGCTGGGGGTGGGTGGGGATGTGAGAAAAATGGAGGGCAGAGGACATCGTCTGAAGTTGTGACACTCGAGATGTTGAGCACCAGATGTTGTAAAGTGATGAAGTGGAATAAATTCAACTAGGAACAACCTATCATTTGAGTCATCAAGACCTATAGAACAGAAAATGGCCATCTCATCATGTCCATGCCAGTCAAAAACAACAGCCTAATTATTCTAATCCCATTTTCCAGCAATTGGCCCATAATCCTTGTATGCCTTTACATCACAAGTGCATATCTAAATACTTCGTCAAAATTATGAAGGATTCTGCCTCGAACACCCTTGCATGCAGTGAGTTTCAGATTCCCACCACCTTTTGGGTTAAAATGTTGTCCCTCACATCCCTAAATGGGGAGGGGATGATCTTGTGGTATTATCACTGGACTGTTAATCCAGAGACCGAGGTAATGCTTTGGGAACCCGGGTTTGAATTGCTCCATGGCAGTTGGTGGAATTAGAATTCAACAAAAAAAATCTGGAATGAAGAGTGTAATCTTGACCATGAAACCATTGTTGGAAAAAAAACATCTGGCTCACTCATGTCCTTTCGGGAAAGAGATTGTCTTTGGTACTTGGTCTGGACTGTATATGACTCCAAACCCACAGCAATGTAGTTGATATTTAACTGCCCTCTGGGATGTGCAATAAATGCTGGTCTAGCCAGCAACACTGTCATCTTGTGAATGATTTAAAAATCTTCTTCTTCTTAGCTTCAACCTATGCTCCTTGGTCATTGATTCCCTCCATTAAGGGTGCAAATTTCTTCCTGTCTACTCTATCCACGCGCCACATAATTTTGTTCATTTCATTTGTGTCCTGTCTTAATCTCCTCTTCTCCAATGAAGAGAATCCCAGTCCATCCAAATTTTCCTCATAACTGAAACTCTCCAGCCGAAGCAACATCTTGTATATCTCTTCTGCATCTTCTCCAGTGCTGTTACATTTCTCTTATAATGTGGATTCCAAAATTGCTCACTGTATCATTGCTGTGGCCTAACCAAACTTGTATGCACTTCCCTTCTCTTACACTCCATGCCTCGGCTAATAAAGGCAAGTATCCTATACGCCTCCTTTACCACTTTCTTCACCTATCCTGATTATTTTAAAGGGACCATTGTGTACTCCCTTGCCTTGTTTGACCTGTCCAAGTGCATCGTCTCACATTTATCCAAATTGAATTCCATTTGTTGTTGACCAGCCCAGGCTATCCTCCTCAGTATTTACCACGCCATTAATTTCAGGTTTTGTTTCTGTGAGCTTACTGATAAACCCTCCTATGTTCAAGTCTGTATTATTTATATAAATCACAACAGCAAGGACCCAAGTACTGATGCCTGTGGGATCCTCCAGGACGCAGACAACTAGTCCGAAAATCTCCACTCAACTATTACCCTCTGCTTCCTGCTAGTCAGTACTTTGTGGATCCAATTTGCCAAATGTCCATGGATCATATGGGCTCTTAGCTTTGCTGCCAGTCTCCTATGTTTTAATGAAGGCTAAATAAACTACATCAGGAATACTGTCCTCATCCACTCAGCTGGTCACTTGTTAGAAACATAGAAAATAGGAGCAGGAGTAGGCCATTCGGCCCTTCAAGCATGTGCCACCATTCAATATGAACATGGCTGATGGTGCAATTTCAGTAACCCATTTCCGCTTTCTCTCCATACCCCTTGGTCCCTTTAGCTGCAAGGGCCACATCCAGCTCCCTCTTGAATATATCGAATGAACTGTCCCCAGCAGCTTCCTGTGGGAGAGAATTCCACAGGTTCCCAACTCTGAGTGAAGACATTCTTCCTTATCTCAGTCCTGAATGGCTTACCCTGTATTCTTAGACTGTGACCCCTTGTTCTGGACTTACCCAACATTGGGAACATTCTTCCTGCATCTAGTTTGTCAGGATTTTATGTGTTTCTGAGAGCCCCCTCATTCTTTTAATTTCCAGTGAGTACAACCCCAGTTTTTCCAGTCTTTCCTCAGTCTTTCCTCATATATCAGTCCTGCTATCCTGCAAATTATTCTGGCGAACCTTCGCTGGTCTTCCTCAATAGTAAGAATGTCCCTGCTGTGCTGTTCCAGCAATAAAGTTTCAACTTTGATCTCCAGCATCTGCAGACTCACTTTCTCCTCTAAGAATGTCCTTCCTCAGAGTAGGAGACCAAAACCTGCACGCAATATTCAAGGTGTGGTCTCACCAAGGCCCTGTTTAACTGCTGGAAGACAGCCTTACTACTCACATCCTCTTGTTACGAAGGCCAGTATGCTATTAGCTTCATTGTTTGCTTCAGCATTTTTCAACCTCTGATAGTCAAGATTGAGTCTGACGGTTCAGTATATAATCTTTGTTCTCCATTTTTCTTACATCCCCACATTCCCATGGCTGTATCTTGTAAGCATCACTGATGCTCCTTTTGTGACACTTATCTCTCTCTCACTCCTTTACCACTATTAGCACTCCCTTTGTTTTTTTGTTGTGGGCACTCTCAGAATCTATTTGACTTGCTCTATCAGCAGCAGAAGAATCACCAGAAAAAAAAAAGTCATATTGGACTCAAAATGTTAACTTTTTTTTTCTCTTTCTAATGATGCTACCAGGTCTTCTGAGATTTTCCAGTACTTTATGATTTTACATAAAATTTCCAGCGTCCAAAGTATGTTGCTTTGATTTTTCTTCAGAATCTTTTTTATTTTTATGAGATCATCACGCATTAATCTAAACTCCAGAGAATCCTGACCCAATTTACTTAGTCTCTTAGCATCATTGGATAACCATGTCATCCCAGGACCCAATCTGGTTAACCCTTGTCATGCAGCCTCAAATGCAAGTGCATTTTCCTTAAAAATGGAGGTCAAAATTGCACACACAGCCTTATATAATTATATCAAGTCTTTGTTAGTCTGTATTCCAATCCCCTTGCAATAAAGGCCAATGTATCATTTGGCCTATTTGTTGTTTGTTGTGCCTGCATGTTATTCCTTGTATTATCGCACCCAGGTCTCTTTCAATAAAGACAAGTTTCATGCCTTTTTAAAAAATGTTCCATTCTACAATTTATGTAATAAAACATCACCGTACCGCACTGAAGTACCGTGTTCAGTTTTGATCACCTTTTTATAGGAAGGACATTATTAAACTGGAAAGAGTGCAGAAGGAATTTACAAGGATGTTGCTTGGATTCAGTAGTCCAAATTATAGAACTGAATAAGGTCATGACAGGCATGGATAGGATGAGTGCACTCAGTCTTTTTCCCAGAGTTGGGGAATCAAGGACTTGAGGGCATCAGTTTAAGGTTAAAGGGGAAAAAATGAAAGGGAACCTGGGGGGCAACTGTTTTACACAGAGGGTGGTAGGCATGTGGAATGAGCTGCCAGCAGAAGTGGTTGAAGCAAGTACATTAACAACATTTAAAAGGCATTTGGACAAATACATGATAGGAAAGGATTCGAAGGTTATGTGCCAAGTGCAGGGAAATGGAGTTAGCATAGATGGACATTTTGGTTGGCAGAGACCAGTTTGGGCCAAAGGGCATGTCTTCATGCTGTCGGACTCTGTGATTCTGCCCAAATTGTACTAGATTTGCCATCTTGTTCACTACTCACTGAACTGTTTCTATCTCTTTGCAGCTTCTTTGTTGCATTCTCACAGCACATAGCATATAAATTAGGAATAGAAGTATGCTATTCAGACCCTCGAACCAGTTCCGTCTTTCAATAACCTTGTGGCTGATCTGATTATGGTCGAAACACTTTTTCCCCCATAACTCTTGAATCCCTTGTAGATCAAAATATCTGCCAAGCCTTATCATAAATGTTTGATGACCACATTCCCATGTGAAGAGAACTCCCATGTGAGGGAGTTGCAGAGAAGAAATATTGCCTCATTGCAATCTGAAATGAGAGACTTCTTATTTTGAAGCTGTGGCTCTCAGCTCTAGATTCCTCATGAAGGAAAATATTATATCCTTGCAAGCCCGCTCAAAGTCTTACGTTTTCTTGAGATCCCACCGTACTTAAGGAAGTAGCCATAGAAATAGTAGATGCATTGGTGGTCATCTCCAAGATTCTGTCCAGAAATATTCCTACAGATTGGAAGGTAGCGAATGTAACTTCTCCATTTAAAAAGGGAGGTCAAGAGAAAACAGGGAACTTGAGACCAATGAGTCTAAAGTTAGTATTGGAGAGGATGCTAGTGTATATTATCAAGGATTTTGCAGCAGCGCACTTGGAAAACGATGGTAGAATCAGATATACTCAGACTTACAAAAGGGAAATCATTGACAAATCTACGGGAATTCTTAGACGATATAACTGTTAGGGTTGATCACGGAGAGGATAAAGTGAAGACTGCAGACGCTGGAAATCAGAGTCAAAAAGTGTGGTACTGGAAAAGTGCAGCTGGTCCGGCAGCATCCAAGGAGCAGGAGCGTCGACTTTTCGATTGAGGTTATGCTGGAAACTTCGACTCTCCTGCTTCTCAGTGCTGCCTGACTGGCTATGCTTTTTCAGCACCACACTTTTTACTTTGATCACAGGGAGCCACTGTTAGACACTTTCTCCTATTCTAAATAAATCACATCCAATATGAAGCATAATGGAGTCCATCAGCTCCCACATTATGCAGGTATAACATGTCGCCTGGCCCTGTATGTCTATTTTATTTTTAAACATTTGTAATCTGTAAATGTTTCTCCTATTTATCTTGCATCTGAAAGTAACCTATTATAGTCAAATTAGCTATTGCCCATCAGTGAATATAGTTTTCTTTTGATGTCACTATTTGTTTTGTGCTGGTCCTCCAATCCTGGGCTTCAACTTATCCTGTTTAAAAAAAAAGCCTAACAAACAATGAACCAAATGAGTAAGCAAGACGCACCTCTTCCCCTCTGCACCAAATTCCCTCACTGCTCCAAAATCCCGATTCTTAGGAAGGGTCAACCAATCCAAAGCATTACCTCTGATTTCTCACCACAGATGCTACCAGACCTGCTAAGTTTTTCCAGTAATTTCTGTTTTTGTCCTTATATATTTACTCAGACTATGTCTCGGTTTGGATGTGATCTCTCCTTCGTGACTGTGTAAAGCTTACTGATGCCCATGTGAGCCAGCTCAGCCAGACCTGCCTGTATACCTCCAATACTTCCCCACGCACTGTATCCATTTGGTCAAGAACCTCACTGTCCGTCATAGGATAGAATCATAAAATTCCTTCAGTGTTGAAGCATGCCATTCTGTCCATCTCAATACACCAACCCTCCAAAGAGTACCCTACCCGTCCCTGTAACCCTGCGTTTCGCATGGTGAATCCAGTGAGCCTGCACATCCCTTGCCAATATGAGCAATTTAGCATGGCTAATCCACCTAACCAGCACATTAGATTAGATTACTTACAGTGTGGAAACAGGCCCTTCGGCCCAACAACCTGCACATCTTTGGACTGTGGGAGGAAACCGGAGCACCCGGAGGAAACCCACGCAGACACCGGGAGAACGTGCAAACTCCACACAGTCAGTCGCCTGAGGCGGGAATTGAACCCGGGTCTCTGGCGCAGTGAGGCAGCAGTGCTAACCACTGTGCCACCGTGCCGCCCCATTTTTGGACTGTGGTAGGAAACCGACCAGACACATGGAGATTGACCTAACTCCACACTGAGAGCCACCTGAGGGTGAAATGGAATCTCTAATCTTGGCACTGTGAGGCAGTAGTGCTAACCACCCAACATATGGACATTCTCCTCCTGAGTATAGATTGATGTGAAGGACTCATTTAACACTTCACCAATGTCCTTTGGCTCCAGAAACAAATTTCCCTCTTGATCTGTCCTGGACACTCCTCTTTCACTGGCTTTTTTTAGCATATTGTGATTACTTTTACCTTGAGGACTTTTTAACTCTAAGATGATTGTATAATCTTGACTCATTATTTATTACAAGCCCTACAAAAGCCTTTTCTGTGTGGCCAAAGCATCCTGTTCTTAGAAGGTACTTTGAATGTATGAACTCATCCTCAAGGCGAACTTGGGTTAGTTTGAATTAATCAATAAGAAGAATAAAATTGCTCGTAATTGTTGTAATTTGTTTCTTACAAACCATTTTTTAAAATAATGTTTTTAGCAGTGTACCTGAAAGTTGAGCTGTCTTTGTGCTGCACATCTCACTGTCGTTTATCTCTCTGGCAGATCACCTGTTAACAGTGAAAGTGGAAGTGATGACAGTGACAATGAAAGTGAAAAAACTGGACCCACTTTACCGTCACAGATGAGTAGATTGGATGTTGAGGGGGAGAGTGCTATGGGTCCCCCTCTACCCCAGGGATACGGCAAACAGCAATGTGAGACAGACGAAGAGGATGATGATGAGGAGGAGGAGGATGAAGATGAAGTGAGTGAGATTTCTATTTGAGGATTTGAGAACCAAGATGTGGATGTTTCATTTCATACTTTCCAAATGGATTTTAATGATGGTTTTAAAAGGGGCCACAGAATTCATGTTTTGGGCAGGATGAAAAGAAGAATATTTTTGTGCAGTGAGTGGTGAATGGATAGCTCTGTTGGCTGAATGGTTTGTGATGCAGAGTGACACCAACAGCATGAGTTCAATCTCCACACCAACTGAGGCTACCGTGAGAGAGACTCGTACTCACCCTCTCTCCTGACGAAAACATTTGGGAAGACAAAGGAATGGGTAAAGGTCAGCCTAGGAGATTGAATAGCTGCTAATGGGGACCATTACTGGCTGACAGTGGGTAGTTTGTGGTAGCAACCTGGTATTGACAGGGTAGTTGGAGATAAGCTTTCTCCCAGGGCGAATGATTCAGGAATGAGAGGTCACGCTTTCAAGGTGAAAGGTGAAAAGTTTAAAGGGGATACACGCGGCACATGCTTTACACAGAGGGTGGTTTGGAATACGTTGCCAGCAGAGGTAGTAAAGGCAGGCGCGGTAGATTCATTTAAGGTGCATCTGGACAGATGCATGAGTAGGTGGGGAGCAGAGGGATACAGATGCTTAGGAATTGGGTGACAGGTTTAGACAGTGGATTTGAATCGGCTCAGGCTTGGAGGGCCGTAGGGCCTGTTCCTGGGCTGTAAATTTTCTTCATTCTTTGTTCAGCCGATGTGATGACAAGTCTTGGTGTGTGAGCATTGGGGTAAGGACATTTTGGCTCCGGGTGCTCCGGTTTCCTCCCACAGTCCAAAGATGTGCAGGTCAGGTGAATTGGCCATGCTATATTGCCCGTAGTGTTAGGTTAAAGGGGTAAATGTAGGGGTATGGGTGGGTTGCGCTTCGGCGGGTCGGTGTGGACTTGTTGGGCCGAAGGGCCTGTTTCCACACTAAGTAATCTAATCTAATCTGACATGGCAAAAGGTGCCGAAGGTCTAAAATTGTACAAGTTAATATTGAGTCCAGAAAGCTGCAGGGTCCCAAGCAGAGAATGAGATGCTGTTCTTCCAGCTTGCGTTAAGCTTCACTAGAGCACTGCAGCAAGCCTGAAACAGAGATATTGGCCAGGGAATATGACGGTGTGTTACAATAGCATGCAATTTGAAGCTCAAGATCATTTTTGCAGACAGAAAGTAGGTGTTCTGTAAAGCAGTCACCCAGTCTGCACTTTGTTTCCCTTCTGTAGAGGAGACCACATTGTGAGCAGCAAGTCCAGTAGACCAGATTGAATCTCTGCTTCACCTGGAAGGTGTGTCTGGGGCCTTGGATACTGAGGAGGGAGGAAGTAAACAAGTTAAACTTCTGTGATTGCAGGCGAAGGTGCCATGGTGGTGTGAGGTGTTATTGGGAGTGGAGGAGGAGTGGACCAGAGTATTCTGGAGGGAATGATCCCTGGAGATGGCTAACAAGGGAGGGAGGGGAATATGTGTCTGATGGTAACATCCTGCTGGAGATGTTGGAAATGACAGCCTATGCTCCTTTGAATGTCAATGCTGGTGGGATGGTAGGTGAGCATAAGGGGCCCCTATCGCTGTGGGAGAGAAGAGAGGAGTTGAGGGCCCAAGTGCAAGCGATGGGTGGGATCCAGCTGAGAACTTGTCAACCATATGCTGGGGAGTCTTTGATTGAAGATGATGATGAATATTTCCAAGGCACACTTGTAGAAGCTGGCATCATCATACCATACATGATAGAAACAGAGGAAGTGGGAGAATAGAATAAAGTCTTTACAGGAAGTAAGGTGTGAGAATATATAGTCAAAGTAACTGTGGGAATCAGTTGGTTTGTCGTGAATATTGGTGGCCAGCCTATCCCTGGAAATGGAAACAGAGATGTTGAGGAAGGGAATGGAGGAGTCAGGGATGGACCAGGTGAAATTGAGAGCAGGTTGGAAATTGGGCATGAAATAGATAAACTTTTCCAACTCCGAATGAGAGAAGGCAGCATCACAGATGATGGCATCGATGTTGCAAAGAAAGAGATGTGGTTGGGGACTGGATTAGGACTGTTCCACATAACCCACAAAGAGACAGTCGTCACTGCAGCCCATTCTGTTGCCCATGGCCACCTCTTTGACCTGAGAAAGTTGGAAAAGTTAAAGGAAAGGTTATAGCGTTATATAGCACGGAAACAGATGCTTCGTTCCAACCCGCCCATGCGACCAGATATCCTAAACTGATCTTGTCCCATTTGCCAGCATTTGGACCATATCCCCCTCAGCCCTGTTCATGTCCTCATCCAGATGCCTTTTCAATGTTGTAATTGCACCAGCTTCCACAATGTTCTCTCCATACACGCACCACTTTTTGTGTGAAAAAGTTGCCCCTCAATTCCCTTTTAAATCTTTCCCCCTCCCCTTAAACCTGTGCCTATTTGTTTTAGACTGCCCTATCCTTGGAAAAAGACATTGGCTATTCACCTTATCCATGCTCCTGATGATTTTATAAATCTCTATAACGTCACCCCTCAGCTTCCGATGCCCCAGGGAAAGCAGCCCCTGCCTATTCATCCTTTGCCTGTAGCTCAAACCCTCCAATCACAGCCTAGACCTTCCTAGACCTTCCTCCCCTTCCTAGACCTTTCTCATGCTCCTGATGATTTTATAAATCTCTATAACGTCACCCCTCAGCTTCCGATGCCCCAGGGAAAGCAGCCCCTGCCTATTCATCCTTTGCCTGTAGCTCAAATCCTCCAATCACAGCAACATGTTTGAAATTTGTTGTGAACTCTTTCAAGTTTAATACCTTTCATGTAGCAAGGAGACCAGAAAGTTGTTCAAAGTGAGGATAAGCTCAGCCAGGCAGACAAGGTTGGTGGTAGATGGGCACAATTCAAGCTTTTTTTCCTTATGGACAATGGACTTGTAAAGGGACTGCATGTGCATGGTAAAGAGGAGGCAGCTGAAGCCCATGAACCAGAAATTCTGAAACTGACATACAGTGTCAGAAGAATTGCAGATTAAGTGGAAAAGAACTGGACAAGAGGTGAAAAAAATAGACTTGAGGTAGGAAGAAATGAGTTCTGAGGCCAGAGTGAGCAGAAGCTTAGAGTCGTACAGTACAGAAACAGATCCTTTGGTCCAACTCGTCCATGCTGACCAGATATGCTGTATAAATCTCGCAGACCTGGTATAAATCTCACCATCCCCTGTATGAAAAATTACCCCTCATGGACTCTTTTATATCTCTTCCCTCTCACCTTAACCTGATGCCCTCTAGTTTTAGACTCTCCGACTATGGAATAAAGCTGTTGGCTATCTATCTTATCTATGCTTCTCATGATTTTGTAGACCTTTATTAAGGTCATCCCTCAGTCTTCTATGTTCCAGGGTAAAATTGACTTCACTAGTTTCCAAATCTCCTCTCCCCTCCCTCATCCCAGATCCAAACCTCCAACTCGACACCACTCTCTTGACCTATCCTACCTGTCCATTTTCCTTCCCACCTATCTGACCAACTAACCCCACCAACCTACCACAAATGTCCCCCAAGTGCATCTACCTATCGCCTTCCTAGCTAGTCCCCCCCCTCCCCCCAGCCCCACCGCCACCCCTCTATTTATTTCTCAGCCCCCTTCCTCCTCTATATTCCTGATGAAGGGCATAAGGCGGAAACATCGACTCTCTTGTTCCTCAAATGATGCCTGACCTGCTATGCTTTCCAGCACCACACTTTTCGACTCCAGGTTAAAGTTCCCTGCCTATCCAAGCTCTCCTCTTAACTCAAACCTTCCAGTCCAGGTAGCATCCTATTAACTCTTTTCTGCACTTTTCCTATTTTAATAATATTCTTTCTATAGTAGGGTGACCAGAACTGCGTGCACTACTCCAAAAACGGCCTCACCAACAGCTGCATCAAGTCACTCAGTGCTCTGACTGATGAGAGCAAGCATGCTGAAAGTGGCCTTCACTACCCTGTTTGCCTGTGCCTCCACTTTCAAGGCGCTATGAAACTGTGCCCTGAGATCTCTGTCCTTTTTGTGGATTTTGGGAGGGAGGTTAGACTGGTATGTTTGGGGTTGGGAGACAATGAGCTTGGAAGCAGTTGGGGTGAGATCACTCGATGAATTGAAATTAGTGACCATTATGGACACAGTAGCCTGATGTTCCATCATGGGATCATGGTGTAGGGGGAGATAGTAGGTGGTATATCAGAGCTGACGCTCAGCGCTTGGCAATGTAGAAGTCAGAACACCAAACAACAGCGAGAACTGTCAACGTGACATTGATAATTCTTGATGAAGGGCATTTGCCCGAAACGTCGATTTTCGTGCTCCTCAGATGCTGCCTGACCTGCTGCACTTTTCCAGCACCACACTCTCATGTCAGATATCATAGGCAGCAAGTGATCGAGTTAAGCAATTTCACAACCAACAAATCAGACTGAACCTCTGCTGTCCTGCCACATCCAGTTGTGAATGATGGTGAACAATTGAACAACTAACTGGAGGAGGAGGCTCCATAAATATCCACATCCTAAATAAGGGAAGAGCCCACCTCATCAGTGCAAAAGATAAGGCTGAAGCTTTGCAACAATCTTCAACCAGAATTGCTGAGTGAATGACCTATCTCAGCCTCCTCCCAACTGATCTCCAGCATCATGGAGACCAGTCTTCAACTAATTTGTTTCACTCCATGTGATATCACAAAATGGTTGGGGACACTACATCCTGCAAAGGCCTGATAACATTTCTGAAATGGTGCTGCAGACTGCTCCTTCAGAACTTGGAACAGGACAAATCCAACCTGACAAATTGCCATTCCATTGATGGAAGATACCAACAACAGTGCTACCAAGCAACACCTGCTTCGCAACAACCTGCTCATTGACGTCCAGTCTGGGTTTCAGCGTAGCCACTTAATTTCTAACCTCATTACAGCCTTGGTTCAAACATGGACAAGAGCTAAATTCCAAAGGTAAGTGTGACAGCCTCTGATATCCAGGTTGCATTCAACACAGTGTGGCATCAAAAAGTCCTAATAAAACTGCAATCAGTGGATATCAAGGGAGAAAATTTCCTCTTGGTTGGAGTCATACCTGGTACAAAGGAAGATGGTTGTGGTTGTTGGTCAGTTATCTCAGCTCCAGGTCATCTCTACAGGAGTTCCTCAGGTAGGTGAGGTAGGCACAACTATTTTCAGCTGTTTCCATCAATGCCCTTCCCTCCATTGTAAGGTCAGAAGTGGAGATTGCACAATGATTGGTGCCATTTGTGACTCCTCAGGTACTGAAGCAGTCCATGTTCAAATGCAATGAGATCTGGACAATATCCAGGTTTGCCCCTTGACATTCAATGACACTGCCATCAGTTATTTCCCCTCTATTAACGTCCTTGGGGTTACATTGATCAAAAACTGAACTGGATTCACCATATTAATACAGTGGCAATTAGAGCAGATCAGAGGCTTGGAATATTACACTGAGTAACTCACCACCTGGCACCTCAAAGTCTGTCCACAGTCAGCAGTGTGACAGAATAATCCCCACTCAGTTGTGTGAATGCAACTTTAACAGCACTCAAGAAATTTGACATTATCTGGGTCAAAGCAACCTGCTCGATAATACTGGTTGGGGAGAAGTGGATACGATGCCAGTCTTAGCTTCCAACACTGTAGGGAATCGAAGACTGGCATCGTATCCACTTCTCCCCAACCAATCCTCAGTAGCAGCAGTAAGTATTATCTACACGATGTACTGCAGAAATTCACCAAAGATCCTTAACACCTTCCAAAACGACAATCACTTTAGTCTCAAAGTACAAGGGCAGGAGATACATGGGAACACCACAATCTGCAAGTTGCCCTCAAAGCCACTCACCATCCTGACTTGGAAATATATCACTGTTCCTTCATTGTTGCTAGGTGAAAATTTTGGAACACCCTCTGTAGGGATATCGTAGGTCTACCAACAACACATGGACTGCAACATTTCAAGAAGGCACCTCATCACAAGCATCTCAAGAGCACTTTGGGATGGGATAAAAATGTTTGCACAACCAGCATGTCCACATCCCACAAGTGACAGAGAAAAAAAGGGTGATAGAGGGCACAAGCCCTCAAGACATGCAAGAAGAATTTAGATGAAGACAAAAATGCCAAGGCATACAAGGCTGTGGGCCACATGCATAAAAATGGATCGGAATAGATGGATGTTTGATGTCCAGCATGGACACAATGGCTGAAGAGCCTCTATCCGTACTGTAAAAAGTCTGACTCTTGCTGTCTCAATTGAGGATAATAGAAATGACTGGAAATGTTAACTTTCTCTTTCCTTCGGTCCTGCCAGACCAGTTGAGTTTCTCCAACACCTGTTTTATTTTAGCTGTATAATCCAGATTTATTCATAGAATTCACATTTCACCAATTACAGTGATAGGATTTGGATGCATGTCCCCACTACATTAGGGAGAAAGTGAGGTCTGCAGATGCTGGAGATCAGAGATGGAAATGTGTTGCTGGAAAAGCGCAGCAGGTCAGGCAGCATCCAGGGAACAGGAGAATCGATGTTTCGGGCATTAGCTCATTCCTGAAGAAGTGCTAATGCCCGAAACGTCGATTCTCCTGTTCCCTAGATGCTGCCTGACCTGTTGTGCTTTTCCAGCAACACATTTCCATCCCAGTACATTAGGCCCTGCTTTTGATTGGACCGGTTCTGATTCCACTACAATAGACAATAGGTGCAGGAGTAGGCCATTCTGTCCTTCGAGCCAGCACCACCAATCATTATGATCATGGCTGATCATCCTCAATCAGTATCCTATTCCTGCTTATCCCTATAACCCTTGATTCCACTATCTTTAAGAGCTCTATCCAACTCTTTCTTGAAAGCCTTTAATAATCTTATATGTCTCAATCAGATCCCCTCTCGGCCTTCTAAACTCAAGTGTATACAAGCCCAGTTGCTCCAATCTTTCAACATAAGATAGTCCCACCGTTCCAGGAATTGACCTCGTGAACCTACGCTGCACTCCCTCAATAGCCAGAATGTCTTTCTTCAAGTTTGGAGACCAAAACTGCACACAATATTCCAGGTGCAATCTCACCAGGGCCCTGTACAGCTGCAGAAGGACCTCTTTGCTTCTGTACGCTACCATCTCCCGTCACTGTACCATTTGTAGATGACTTGCAGATAGGTTGGAGGCTATGTGGTAAAGATGAAATAGCAAGGCTGCAGACAAATATGGATACATGAACTGATCAAAAATCTGACAGATTGATTGCTTGATTATTGTTGTCACATGTACCAAGAGCTGAAAATGTGTTGCTGGAAAAGCGCAGCAGGTCAGGCAGCATCGAGGGAACAGGAGAATCGACGTTTCGGGCATATGCCCTTCTTCAGGAACCAAGAACATGTACCAAGATACAATGGAAAGTTTGTTTTGCATGCTAGCCAGGCAGATCATACAACACAGTGTGTGTCAGGGTAGCAGAACAGAGTGCAGAACACAGTGTTACAGATTGATTAAGCTGTAGGAAATGTGAAGTTGTTTATTTTGGCAGGAAGAATACAAGAGCAGATATAATTTAAATGGAGAATGACTGCTGAATTCCAAGATGTAGAGAAATCTAGATGTTCTAATTTTGTGTGTCACAAAGGAGTAGTTTGCAGATACATAAAGTGATTTAAAAGGCCAAAGAGAAAGATAGAAAAGTACAAAGCAAAAATGGAAGGCAGAGGAAACGAGGGCTCATGGCAAATGGAGGAAGGAAAGTAGAAAAATGTCAAAACAAAAATTTTTTCCAACATGCGATATCTGAAAGCATGACACATTTACAATAAGTTAAATGAATTATCAACACAAATGGTTACGAATGGATAGCAAATGATAGCAATGACAAAAACGTAATGTCAGTTTGACTATACAAGTTGAAGTGCTGATCGAAGCTGAATAACCGTGTTCCTTTTATCTTTCTCTAGAACCCATTAAAACGGATTCCAGACTCGCATGAAATCACACTAACCCATGGCAAAAAAACGGTGAGTGAGGGTTTTGTTCAGCCTTGACAGTGTGCAGGCTGTAGAAGTACTTATTTTGTAAAGACCGTACCTTTATTTCTCAGTATGTTTGGTTGTGGACTGAAATGGGAAAATAACTGTTGTAAAAGCCAAGGATTGTGGAAAGATTTCTTGTGGCTGCAGGTGTCAGCACTGGGACTGGATCCTTCGGGGGCACGACTTGTCACTGGGGGCTACGATTACGAGGTGAAGCTCTGGGACTTTGCAGGAATGGATGCCTCATTACAGGCATTTCGATCATTACAGCCCTGTGAGTGGTGAGTGGCTACGCTGTGAACTCCTCTGTATTTCAGGACAATTACTTCCCTCCCCCACCTCTTTCCTGACCAACAACTGATAGCATTCCCAGTCCACCTCCAATCTTTCCTTAACTTTCCAAACACTAATCCCACAGAACCTCTTCAAACTTCTCAAAAGACTATCCTAAATCCCCTCCTAATCACTCTTAACCCCGAATGCCACTTACTGCTGAGTTGGATGCAGTGGCAGTGAGCAAGACAGGCGAAGGGCAGTGTTAGAACCATGGGGCATTCCAGAAGTGGTGTGGATAGCACAGGCTGTTGGATGCTGTGTTTTTTAGTTTTGTTTTTTTTTCATTGTAGCCATCAGATTAAGTCATTGCAGTACAGCTCAACAGGAGATGTGATTCTGTGCGTGGCTGGAAGTGCCCAGGCCAAGGTGTTGGACCGTGATGGCTTTCAGGTGATGGAGTGTGTAAAAGGCGACCAATACATTGTTGATCAAGCTAAGACCAAGGTACCAGAGCGCTTTATGTTAATACTTGAGTTCCATGTCTCCTAGTACCTGGCAGCCTCTCTTGCTAACATTGCTGGCTCTTCTTTTAAGGAAATGTTTTACTGAATGAATAATCTAGAGGCTTTGAGAAATCAGCTGAGATACCACAATGGCCTCCAGAGGAATCTAAATTCAAAATTTAAATCTGGAATAATTTTTTTTGTCTTGTTGATAATTATCATGAACCTGACTAGATTCTGACGAAAAACTTACCCAATTCACCAATGTCCTTCAGAGAATGAGATCTGTTGTCCTGATCCATTTTGGTTGATGTATGATTCCAGACCCACAGCCATGTGGTTACCTCTTACTGTCTTCTGAAATGACTGAGCAAGACCCTGAAATGTTCTAATTCTGCCAGGGGTTTGTTTGAAACAAGCTTGAGCAACAGCATCTTAACTTGCAATTCTGGATTTAAAGATTGAGCTCAACAATTTCAGACCCATAATGGTTATGCTCTGCCATTTGGCAGTTTGCATCTTGGTTTTTGGGCATAGTGGTTTATTATGGTACATTTAGTTTGGGTCAGTGCCATGTCTGTTTACTACAGCCATGAAGACTCCAACTGCACCTTACTTATTTAATCTCTGTCCTCTAATCTGTCTCATACCTTTCTCTCGTTCTTCCCCTGTCTCCACTGATTCGGCAAACAAAATCCATCACACTTCTACCTTCCTTCAGTTCTGAAGAAATTATTTTTGAATTGGAGTGTTGACTCTTATTTTCTCTTCTCCAAAGGAACAGCTGCTGAGTTTTTCCAACACTTTATGGTTTTGTGTTTGGTCCTTCGCCTGGTCTTGGTCACAAGTGCAAACAGGATTTCAACATTTAACCATCAAACTAGTCCATCGTGTTTGAGATGTCTATGTCTGAATCACAGAATGTTTTCCGTAAGGGAGTGACCCTGGACATATTGGATGCATTAGTCATCATCTTTCATAATTCTATAGACACAGGAATAGATTGGAGGGTGGCAAATATAACTGCACTATTTAAAAAGGGAGAGAAAAACAGAGCTGCAAACCAGTTAGGGTAACATCAGCAATGGGGCACCTGCTGAAGTCTATGTAAAAGATGTGATAACAGAATATTTCAAAAGCATTAATGAGATTGGACAAAGCCACCATGGATTTATGAATGGTAAATAACTCTTACCAAATTGACTAGAGATTTCTGAGTGTGTAACTATAAGAATAGGTAAGGGAGAATCAGTGGATGTGGTGTACACTCTATTCTGATATAACGCGATAGTTTGGTTGCTGTGCGATCTTACCTTATAAGAAAATCATGCAATAGACTTGCCATTTAAGCTAATGGGGCTGGAATCATATTATACAACTTAGAACTACAGCGCAGGTCAGGCTCTTCAGCCCTCGATGTTGTGTTGACCTGTGAAACCAATCTGAAGCCCATTTAACCTACACTATTCCATTTTCATCCATATATTTATCCAGTGACCATTTAAGTGCTCTTAAAGTTGGCGAGTCTACTGCTGTTACAACCTGCACATTCCACGCTCCTACTACTCTCTGACAAAAGAAACTATCTCTGATATCTGTCCAATATCTATCACCCCTCAATTTAAAGCTATGTCCCCTCAAGTTAGACAGTACTAGCCTCAGAAAACGGCTCTCACAGTCCACCCTATCTAACCCTCTGATTAACTTATGTCTCAATTTGTCACCTCTCAACCTTCTTCTCTCCAATGAAAACAGCCTTAAGTCCCTCAGCCTTTTCTCATAAGACCATCCCTCCAGACCAGGCAACATCCTAGAAAATCTCCTCTGCACTTTTTCCAAAGCTTCCAAATCCTTCCTATAATGTGATGACCAGAACTATATGCAGTGCTCCAAGTGCGGTTGCACCAGAGCTTTGCACAGCTGCAAGTTGATCTCATGGCTCCGAAACTCAATCCCTCTACCAATAAAAGCTAACATACTCTATGCCTTCTTAACAACCCTATCAATCTGGGTGGCAACTTTCAGGAATCTATGAACATGAGCACCGAGGTAGATCTGCTTATCTACACTACCAAGAATCTTACCATTCACCGAGTGCTCTGCATTCCTGTTACTCCTTCCAAAGTGAATCACCTCACACTTTTCTGCATTAAACTCCATTTTCCACCTCTCAGCCCAGCTCTGCAGCTTACATATATCCCTCTGTAACCTGCAATATCCTTCAGCACGATCCACAACTCCACAGGCTGTAGTGTCATGTGGAAAGTTACTAACCCATCCTTCTACCCCCAAATCCAGGTAATTTATAAAAATGACAAACAGCAGTGGCCTCAAAACAGATCCTTGTGGTACACCACTCAGAACTGAACTCCAGGATGAATACTTCCGATGAACCACCACCCTCTGTCTTCTTTCAACGAGCCAATTTCTCATCCAAACCGCCAAATCACCTTCAATCACATGCCTCTGTGTTTTCTACAATAGCCTACTTTGGGTTACCTTATCAAGCACCTTAGTGTAATCTATATGCACCACATCAACTACTTTATCCTCATCCATCTGTTTGGTCATCTTCTGAAAGAACTGAATAAAGTTTGCGAGGCACAAGCTACTCTTCGCAAAACTTGATTGACTATCCCTAATCAAATTCTGGCACTATTCCTGTAGACAATAACGACGTAAAGATCAAAGCCAAAGGCTCTGCAAACTCCTCCCTGGTTTCCCAGAGAATCCCAGGATAAATCCCATCCAGCCCAGGTGACTTATTCTATTTTCACACTTTCCAGAATTGCTAACACCTCCTCCTTGTGAACCTCAATCCCATCTAGTCTCGTAGCCTGTATCTTGGTATTCTCCTTGACAGTGTGAATACAGATGAAAAATATTCATTTAATGCTTCTTCTATCTTCTTGGACACCATGCGCAACTTCCCACGGCTGTCCTTGATTGGCCCTCATCTTTCTCTAGTCATTCTTTTATTCCTGACATTCCTATAGACAGCTTTAGGTTTTTCCTTGATCCTAATTCCTATAGACAGCTTTAGGTTTTTCCTTGATCCTACCTGCCAACAACTTCTCATGTCCCCTTCTGGCTCTCCTTAGCTCTCTCTTTAAGTCTTTCCTGACCAACTTGTAACACGAACTGAGCCCTCACGCATCATCCTAACATAAGCCTTCTTCTTCCTCTTGACAAGAGATTCAACTTCTTCAGTAAACCACAGTCCCACGCTCGACCACTTCTTCCCTGCCTGACAGGTACATACTTAGCAAGGACACGCAGTAGCTGTTCCTTGAATAAGCTCCACATTTCAATTGAGGCCATTCCCTGCATCCCAAATCTTGCCTAATCACATCATAGTTGCCTTTCCCCCAGCTATAACTCTTGCCCTGCGGTATATACTTATCCCTTTCCATCGCTAAAGTGAAAATAACCAAATCGTGGTCACTACCACCAACGTGTTGACCAACCTCCAAATCTAACACCAACCTCCAAATCTAATTGGCCGGGTTCATTCCCCAGTACCAAATCCAATGTGGCCTAGCCCCTTGTTGGCCTGTCTACATACTGTGTCAGGAAACCCTCCTGCACACTGGACAAAAACTGACCCATCTAAAGTACTCAAACTACGGTATTCCCAGTCAATATTTGGGAAGTTAAAGTCACCCATAACAACTATCCTGTCACACTCACTCCTATCCAGGAATACCTCTGCTATCCTTTCCTCTACATCTCTGGAACTATTTGGAGGCCAAGAGCAAACTCACAACAGGGTGACCTCTTCTTTCCTGTTTGTAACCTCAGCCAGTGCAGGTAAGGAAAGTTCACATTCTACAAATAATAGTCTAAATTCTTCAATCATGTTAAAGTCACTTCGCATTGAAGAAACATGCCTGATAGCAGAACCTACGGTATTTGAATTTTTGTAAGTCTTTTGATGAGGTGAACTATAAGAAGTTAGTAGGCACAATTAAAGCCCATGGAACAGCGATCGTATATTGGCATGAATTGAGATTTGTTGACAGACAGGAAACAGATAGATCATAGAATCCCAACAGTGTGGAAACAGGCCCATTGGCCCAGCAAGTCCACACTGACCCTTCGAAGAGAAACCCACCCAATCTATTCCCTGAACCTATTACTCTACATTTATCCCTAACGAATGCACCTGACCTACACATCCCTGAACACTATGGGCAACTTAGCATAGCTGGTTCACCTAACCTGCACATCTTTGGATTGTGGGAGGAAACCAGAGCACCTGGAGGAAACCCAAGCACACACGGAGAGAACGTGTCTCCACACAGACAGTCACCCGAGGCTAGAATCGAACCTGGGACCCTGGTGCTGTGAGGCAGCAGTGCTAACCACTGAGCCACCGTGCCACTACAGCAAGGGAAAATCAATGGGTCTTTTTCTGAGTGGAAGGCAGTAATGAGTGGTGTACTGCAAGGATCACTGCTTGGGCCTCAGCTGTTTGCAACATTTCTATAAATGAAATGGGAAGTGTCATGGGAAATCACGTGTGGGAAATCGTGCCTCAATAACATAATTGAGTTTTTTGCAAAAATAACCAAAAGGATTGATGAAGGCAGAGCGGCAGACGTGATCTATGTGGACTTCAGTAAGGCATTTGACAAGATTCCGCATGGTAGACTGGTAAGCAAGATTGGATCATATGGAGTACAGGGAGACCTAGACATTTGGATACAGAACTAACTCAAAGGTAGAAGACAGAGGGTGGTGGTGGAGGGTTTATTTTCAGACTGAAGGCCTGTGACCAGCTGTGTGCCACAAGAATCAGTCCTGGGCCCACTGATTTTTGTTATTTATACAAATGATTTGGTTATGAACATAGCAGGTATAGTTAATAAGTTTGCAGGTGACACTAAAATTAGATATGTAGTGGACTGCGAAGAAGGTTACCTCAAAGCTCAACAGGACCTTGATCCTTTGGGTTGAGAAGTGGCAGATGCTTAATTTAGATAAATGTGAAATTCTGCATTTTGGAAAGGCAAATCAGGGCAGGACTTATACACGTGTACCGAGGCACAGTGAAAAGCTTTGTCTTGTGAGCGATACAGGCAGATCACAGAGTTAAGTAGCATAGATAGTAAATAATAGGTAAACAGCAGCAAAAACAAAAACACAGGTACAGGCGAATGTTAAGAGTTTGTGAGTCCATTCAGTATTCTAACAACAGTAGGGTAGAAACTGTTT
>NC_057725.1:76175684-76185089 GCF_004010195.1 Chiloscyllium plagiosum | reverse complement strand
AGTCCAAGAAAGCTTGTTCTGGATGACCATTCCCAGGAGCTTGACACTTTCCACTCGTTCCACCTCTGTGCTCTGAATGTGTAGGGGGGCAAGAGTACCATCCAAAAGTCAATATTGAGTTCCTTGGTTTTGCTGGCATTGAGAGCTCGGTTATTGTCAGTGGACCATATTTCCAAGTCTTCCACCTCCTGTCTGTAGTCTGTTTTTTCACCATCTGAGATTCGACTGACTATGGTGGTGTTATCAGCGAACCTGTAACTGGCGTTAGTCTGGTATTTGGCAACACAGTCATAGGTATATAGTGAGGACAGTAGGGGGCTGAGTACGCAACCCTGGGAGGCTCGAGTGTTGAGTGTTCGTGAGGCTGTTCTTGGAGTCGAGATGTTTCAGGAAGGAGTGAAGGGCAAGTGATGCAGCATCTAACGTGGATCTGTTGGTCCGATAGGCAAATTGAAGTGGGTCAAGAATAGCTGGAGCTGATTAATGCCATGATCCGCCTTTCAAAGCACTTCATGACCACCACAGTTAGGGCCACTGGGCGGTAGTCATTGAGACATGCTGCATGAGCCACCTTAGGCACAGGGATGATGTTGGCCCTCTTGAAACAGGCAGGCACAGTGGCCTGATGCAGGGAAAGGTTGAAGATGTCTGAGAAGACCTCTGCTAGTTGATCTGTGAATGCTCTGAGTGGTACTGGTACTCCATCTGGTCCTGTCACTTTCCTTGGATTCACACAAAAAGAAAACTGATCTGACTCTAATGCAATGACTGTTTGGATAGGTTCGTCAGGACTTGTCGGAATAGGTGTTACCCCTCCACCGAAATACTGCTCAAAGCGAGCATATAAGGCATTGAGACAATCTGGGAGGGATATGTCATCGTCTGCTACCTTGCACACACTCTTTTTAGAACCTGTGATGTCATTCAGTCCTTGCCATAGTCGCCGGGTGTCTGGGTCTCTAGTTTGGATCGGTATTGGTCCTTGGCTGTCTTAATGGCTCTGCGAAGGTCATACTTGGATTCCTTGTATTTGAGTTGGTCTCCTGATCTGAAGGCCTCGTGCCTGGCTTTTTAGCAGGTTCTATATGTCCTGGTTCATGCAGGGTTTCCTGTTGGGGAACACCCGGATTGACTTCCTTGTTATGCAGTGCTCCACACACTTGCTGATAAAGGCTGTGAAGGTGGTAGCGTACTCGTCCAAGGTACCTGCGGCCTGTTTGAACACGGCCCAGTCAGCCGATTCCAGACATCACCGGAGTTGATCCTCTGCCTCCTCCGACCAGCACTGGACCTGTATCTGCGGGGGGCGTCTCTTATTAAGCTACTGGCTGTAAGCTGAGAGAAGAAACACTGCATTTGCAAGGCTCTGGGAGTGTTGCTGAACAAAGTGACGTTGGACTGCAGGTTCATTGTTCCTTGAAAGTAGAATCACAGATAGAAAGGAGAGTGAAGAAGGCGTTTGATATGCTTGCCTTTATTGCTCAGAGCTTTGAGTATAGGAGTTGGGAGCTCATATTGCAGTTGTACAGGAATTTGGTTAGGCCACTTTTGGAATACTGCAATCAATTCTGGTCTCACTGCTATAGAAAGGATGTGTGAAACATGAAAGGGTTCAGAAAGGATTTACAAGAATGTGCCAGGTTGGGAGGGTTGTGCTACAAGGAGAGGCTGAATAGTGTGTGGCTGTTTTACCTGGAGGGTTGGAGGATGAGCAGTGACTTTATAGAGATTTATAAAATCATGAGGGGCATGGAGACGATGAATAGCCAAGGTCTTTTAGTTTCAGGAGGCTTGTTGGGAATTTAGAACAGTGAGAATGGAGGTTAGGGCAGTTGAATGTTCCTCATGTAGAATGTGGGAGATAAGGGTCACCACTAGTGTCCCTGCTGACTGTATCTGTGGGAAGTGCACCCAACTCCGGCTCCTCGAAAACCATGTTAGGGAGCTGGAGCTGGATGAACTGCGGAT
Organism: Chiloscyllium plagiosum; assembly: GCF_004010195.1. Taxonomy (NCBI): domain Eukaryota; kingdom Metazoa; phylum Chordata; class Chondrichthyes; order Orectolobiformes; family Hemiscylliidae; genus Chiloscyllium; species Chiloscyllium plagiosum. Next base: position 76,183,121 of record NC_057725.1, on the reverse strand, counting down.
CGTTCGGGTTATTGAGAGGAGTTACAGGGAGGTAGTCATACCTCAGGTACAAGAAGAAGGGAGATGGGTTACCACAAGGGAACGGAAAGGGAACTGGCAGGCAGTGCATGGATCCCCTGTGGCTGTTCCCCTCCACAACAAGTATACCGTTTTGGATACTGTTGGGGGGGATGACTTTCCAGGGGTAAGCAGTGGGGCACAGGTCTCTGGCACAGAGTCTGTCAGAAGGGAAGGGGGAAGATGAGCAGAGCACTAGTCATTGGGGACTCCAAAGTTAGGAGGACAGATAGGAGGTTCTGTGGGAACGAGAGAGACTCACGGTTAGTGTGTTGCCTCCTAGGTGCCAGGGTTCGTGATGTCTCTGATCATGTTTTCGGGATCCTTGCGGGGGAGGTGTATCAGCCCCAAGTAATGGTCCATGTAGGCACTTACAACATAGGTAGGAAAAGGGATGGGGATTTAAGGCAAAAATTCAGGGAGCTAGGGTGGAAGCTTAGAGCTAGGACGAACAGAGTTGTTATTTCTGGTTTGTTGCCTGTGCCACGTGCTAGTGAGGCGAGGAATAGGGAGAGAGAGGAGTTGAACACATGGCTACAGGGATGGTGCAGGAGGGAGGGTTTTGGATTCCTGGATAATTGGGGCTCTTTCTGGGGTAGGTGGGACCTCTACAAGCAGGATGGTCTTCACCTGAACCAGAGGGGTACCAATATCCTGGGGGGGAATTTGCTAATGCTCTTTGGGTGGGTTTAAACTAATTCAGCAGGGGGATAAGACCAAAAGATAGAGGAGTGGAAGCAAGGCCATTCGGCCCATCGAATTGAACCTAAATTGTAGTTCAGTATAGAGGAGGTTGAGAGGAGGAGGAGGGAGGTCCGAAATAAGGTTTCAGGTCACAGGGCACCGGCAAGCAAGACGTTATTTTGGATTGTCTATTTCAGTGCCTGGAGTACCCGGAATAAGGTGGATGAACTTGTAGCATGTGTTAGTACCTGGGATTTCAATGTTATGGCCATTTCAGAGACATGGATAGAACAGGGACAAGGATGGTTGTTGCATGTTCCAGGATTTAGATGTTTCAGTAAGAAGAGAGAAGATGATAAAAGTGGGGATGGTGTGGCATTGTTAGTCAAGGACAGTATTATGGCTGCAGAAAGGACATTGGAGGACTCGTCAACTGAGGTAGTATGGGTTGAGGTTAGAAACAGGAAAGGAGAGGTCACCCTGTTGGGAATTTTTGAGGCCTTCGAATAGTTCTAGAGATTTAGAGGAAAGGATAGCAAAGATAATTCTGGATAGGAGTGAGAGTGACAGGGTAGTTGTTATGTCAACGGCACGGTGGCACAGTGGTTAGCACTGCTGCCTCACAGTGCCAGAGACCTGGGTTCAATTCCCGCCTCTGGGTATTGGTAGAGGAATTTTATTGGTAGAGGAATTGAGTTCTGGAGTCCTGAGGTCACGATGCAGTTGTATAAGACTCTGGTGCGGCCGCATCTGGAATATTGTGTGAGGTTAGCAGTGGTGGACTCTCCCTCTTTATGGGCATTTAAGCGGGCATTGGATAGGTATATGGAGGATAGTGGGTTAGTATAGGTTAGGTGGGCTTGGATCGGCGCAACATCGAGGGCCAAAGGGCCTGGACTGCGCTGTATTCTTCTATGTTCTAACTGTCTGCATGGAGTTTGCACTTTCTCCCCGTGTCTGCGTGGGTTTCCTCCAGGTGCTCCAGTTTCCTCCCACAATCCAAAGATGTGCAGGTTAGGTGAATTGGCCATGCTAAATTGCCTGTAGTGTCAGGTGAAGGGGTAAATGTAGAGGGTGGGTTGCTGTTCGGAGGGTCAGTGTGGACTTATTGGCCCGAAGGACCTGTTTCCACACTGTAAGTAATCTAATCTAAACTTCCCAAATACTGACTGGGAATATTATAGTTCAAGTATTTTAGGTGGGTCGGTTTTTGTCTAATGTGTGCAGGAGGGTTTCCTGACACAGTATTTAGACAGACCAACAAGGGGCAATGCCACATTAGATTTGGTACTGGGGAATGAACACTTTAATGATAGTTGGGTGAACACTTTAATGATAGTGACCACAATTCCGTTATGTTGACTTTAGTGATAGAAAGGGAGGGTGTATACCGAAGGGCAAGAGTTACACCTGAGTGAAAGGTAATTATGATGCAATTAGACAAGATTACGGATGCATACGATGGGGAAGAAAACAGCAGGGGATGGGCACAAATGAAATGTGGAACTTATTCAAGGAACAGCTACTGCATGCCCTTGATAAGTATGTACTGGTCAGGCAGGGAGGAAATTGTCGAGCGCAGGAGCCATGGTTTACTAAAGAAATTGAATCTCTTGTCAAGAGTAAGAAGGCAGCTTATCTTAGGATGAGATGTGAAGGCTCAGTTAGGGCGCTTGAAATTTACAAGCTAGCCAGGAAAGACCTAAAGAGAGAGCTAAGGCGAGCAAGAAGGGGACATGAGAAGATGTTGGCGGATAGATCAGGGAAAACACTAAAGTTTTCTATAGGTATATGAGGTATAAAAGAATGACTTGAATAAGATTAGGGCTAATCAATTACAATAGTGGGAAGTTGTGTGTGGAGTCAGAGGAGATGGGGAAGTGCTAAATGAATATTTTTTTGTCAGTATTCACATTGGAAAAAGACAATGTTGTCAAGGAGAATACTGAGATACAGGCTACTAGACTGGATGGGATTGAGGTTCTCAAGGTGGAGGTGTTAGACATTCTGGAAAGTGTGAAAATAGATAAATCCCCGGGCCAAATGTGATTTATCCTAGGATTCGCTGGGAAGCCAGGGAGGAGATTGCTGAGCCTTTGGCTTTGATCTTTATGTTGTCATTGTGTACAGGACTAGTGCCAGAAGACTGGAGGATAGCAAATGTCCTCTTGTTCAAGAAAGGGAGTAGAGACAGTCCTGGTAATTAAAGACCAGTGCGCCTTACTTCGGTTGTGGGTAATGTGTTGGAAAAGGTGATAAGAGATAGAATTTATAATCATCTAGAAAGGAATAAGTAGATTAGGGATAGTCAACACGGTTTTGTGAAGAGTAGGTCATACCTCACAAATGCATTGAGTTCTTTGAGAAGGTGACCAAAGAGACAGATGAGGCTAAAGATGATGTGCTGTATATGGATTTCAGTAAGGCATTTGATAAGGCTCCCCATGGTAGGCTATTGCAGAAAATACAAAGGCATGGGATTGAGGACGATTTAGCGGTTTGGATCGGAAATTGGTTAGCTGAAAGAAGACAGGATGGTGGTTGATGTGAAATGTACATCCTGGAGTTCACTAGGTGTACCACAAGGATGTGTTTTGGGACCACCGTCGGTGTTTATCATTTTTAAAATGACCTAGATGAGGGCATAGAAGGATGGGTTAGTAAATTTGCGGATGATATTCAGGTCGGTTCAATTGTGGATAGTGCTGAAGGATGTTGTAGATTACAGAAGGGCATAGATAAGCTGCAGAGCTGGATGAAAGATGGCAAATGGAGTTTAATGCAGAAAAGTGTGAGATGATTCAGTTTGGAAGGAGTACCAGGAATGCAGAGTATTGGGCTAATGCTAAGATTCTTGTTAGTGTAGATGAGCAGAGAGATCTCAGTGCCCAGGTGCATAGATCCCTGAAAGTTGCCATCTAGGTTGATAGAGCTGTTAAGAAGGCATATGGTGTATTAGCTTTTATTGGTAGAGGGATTGAGTTTTGGAGCCATGAGGTCATGTAGCTGTACAAAACTCTGGTGCGGCCACGCTTGGAGTATTGCGTACAGTTCTGGTCACCGCATTGTAGGAAAGATGTGGAAGCTTTGGAAAGGGCTCAGAGGAGATTTTCCAGGATGTTGCCTGGTATGATGGGAAGGTCTTATGAGGAAAAGCTTAGGGACTTAAGGCTGTTTTCGTTAGAGAGAAGAAGGTTGAGAGGTGACTTAATTGAGACTTATAAGATAATGAGAGGGTTAGACAGGGTGGACAGGGAGAGCCTTTTTCCTATGTTACGTAACTGGGTAAACCATCCTGCTTAATTTAAACCAGCAACACAAAAGTTGTATTCCATGCAGTAATCATTGAAAATTCAAGAGGCCAAGAACCAGTTAAAGTTAAAATTAACAACTATTTGTTAAAGTATAACAGAATAATAAACTAACAACATAGAACATGGAACAATAGACCAATACAGCGCAGAACAGGGCCTTCAACCCTCAATGTTGCGGTGACCTTTAAACTAATCTAAGCTCATCCCCCTACACTATCCCATCATTATCCATGTGCTTATTCAAGGATTGTTTAAATCTCCCTAATGTGGCTGAGATAACTACATTGGCAGGTAGGGCATTCCACTGCCCTTACCACTCTCTGAGTAAAGAACCTGCCTCTGACATCTGTCTTAAATCTATCACCCCTCAATTTGTAGTTATGACCCCTTGTACAAGCAGGCGCCATCATCCTAGGAAAAAGACTTTCACTGTCTACCCTATCTAATCCTCTGATCACCTTGTATGTCTCTATCAAATCCCCTCTTAGCCGCCGCCTTTCCAATGAGAACAGACCCAAGTCTCTCAGCTGCTCTTCATAATAGCTTCCCTCCAGACCAGGCAACATCCAGGTAAATCTCCTCTGCACCTTTTCCACGTCCTTCCTGTAATGGGGTGACCAGAACTGTACACAATATTTCAATTGCGGCTGCATGAGCGTTTTGTATAGTTGCATCGTGACATTACAGCTCCGGAAGTCAATCCCTCTCCTAATGAAATCTAACATACCTTGTGCCTTCTTAACAGCACTATCCACCTGGGTGGCAACTTTCAGGGATCTATGTACATGGACTCCAAGATCCCTCTGCACATCCACACTACCAAGAATCTTTCCATCGACCCAGTACTCTGCCTTCCTGTTATTCTTCCCAAAGTGCATCACCTCACATTTAGCTGGATTAAACTCCATTTGCCACCTCTCAGCCCAATTCTGCAGTTTATCCAAGTCCCCTTGCAACCTGTAACATTCTTCCACACTGTCCACTACTCCACCGACTTTAGTGTCATCTGCAAACTTACTAACCCATCCATCTATGCCTGTGTCTAAGTCATTTATAAAAATGACAAACAGCAGTGGTCCCAAAACAGATCCTTGTGGCACACTGCCAGTCACCGGACTCCAGACTGAATATTTTCCATCAACCACCACTCGTTGCCTTCTTCCAGAAAGCCAGTTTCTAATCTTAACTGCTAAATCACCCTCAATCCCATGCCTCTGCATTTTCTCCAACAGCCTACCATGTGGAACCTTATCAAACGCTTTACTGAAGTCCAAGTACACCACGTCAACTGCCCTACCCTCATCTACATGCTTGGTCGCCTTCTCATAAACCTCAATGAGGTTCGTGAGGCACGACCACCCTTGACAAAACCATGTTGACTATCTAAACTCAATTGTTGCTTGCTAGATGATTATAAATCTTATCTCTTATAATCCATTCCAAAACTTTTCCTACAACAGAAATAAGGCTCACTGGTATATAATTACATGGGTCATCTCTCCTGCCCTTCTTGAACAAGGGCACAACATTTGCAATCCTCTAGTCCTCTGGTACTAAACCTGTCGACAATGACGACTCAAACATCAAAGTCAAAGGCTCCACTATCTTCTCCCAAGCTTCCCAGAGAATCCTCAGATAAATCCCATCTGGCCCAAGAGACTTATCTACTTTCACTCCTTCTAGAATTGATAACAGTTCTTCACAACTAACCTCTATCCTTTCTAGTCTAATATCTCGTATCTCATTCTTCTCCTCTACAATATTCTCCTTTTCCTGAGCGAAAACCAATGAGAAATGTTCATTTAGTACCTCTCCAATCTCCACAGGATCCACATTCAACTTCCCACTTCTGTCTTTGACTGGTCCTCTACCTGCCCCACTCATCCTTTTATTCCTCATATACCTATTGAAAGCTTTAGGATTCTACTTTATTCTACCTGCTTAAGACTGCTCATGTCCTCTCTTTGTTCTTAACTCTGTCTTTAAATCCTTCCTAGCTAATCGGTAACTCTCCATCGCCTCATCTGAACCATCTTGTCTCATCAACATATAAGCCGCCTTCTGCTTAACAAGAGATGCAATTTCTGTAGTAAACCACGGTTACTTACCTTATCACTTCCTCCCTGCCTGACCAGGACGTACCTATCAAGGACACGCAATATCTGTTCCTTAAACCAGCTCCACATTTCCATTGTCCCCATCCCCTGCATTTTGCTACTCCGTTCTATGCATCCTAATTGCCCTTGCCCCATCAATAACTCTTGCCCTGTGGCATATAGCTATCCCTTTCCATCGCTAAACGTAACTGAATATGGTCACTCTCTCCAAAGTGCTCACATACAACTAAATCAAATACCTGGCTTGGTTCATTACCAAGCACCAGATCCAGTGTGGCCTCCCCTCTAGTGGGCCTACGACATACTGTGTCAGGAAACCACCTGTACACATTGGACAAAAACTGATCCATCCGACATACTAGAGTTACAGCATTTGTAGTCAATGTTGGGGAAGTCAAAGTCCCCCACAATGACCACCCTGTTCCTTTCACTCCTACCCAGAATCATTTTGCCAGTCCTCTCTTCCATCTCTCCCTGGAACTCTGCGGAGGCCTATAAAAAACTCCCAGCAGTGTGACCTCTCCTCTCCTGTTTCTAATCTCAGCCCATACTACCTCAGTAAACGAATCCTTGTCAAAAGTTCTCTCAGCCACCGTTATACTATCCTTGACTAACAAGGCCACACCTCCCCCTCTTTTACTGCCTTGCCTATTCTTAATGAAAGATCTAAACCCTGGAACCTGCAACATCCATTCCTCACCCTGCTCCATCCACGTCTCCAAAATGACCATAACATCGAAGTCCCAGGTACCTATCCATGCTGCAAGCTCACCTACCTTATTTCGGATACTCCTGGCGTTGAAGGAGACACACTTCAAACCAGCTTGCTGTCTGCCAGCACATTCCTGTGACCATGAAATCCTGTCCATGCCCTCCCTACTCTCATCCTCCTGTGCGCTGCAACTGCACCTCAGGTTCCCATCCCCCTGCTGAGCTCATTTAAACCTACCCGAATAAACTATTTACTAAGGCTATTGGGGTGGGTTTAAACTAATCCAACAGGGGGATGGGAGCCAAAAGTGTAATTAGAGTATAGTAAAGGTTGAGGGTATGGAGGTCCAAAATCAAGTTTCAGGGACACAAGATGGCACCGGCAAGCAGGAAGGTGGTTTGAAGTGTGTCTACTTCAACACCAGGAGCATCCAGAATAAGGTGGGTGAAATTGCAGCATGGGTTGGTACCTGGGACTTCGATGTTGTGGCCATTTCAGAGACATGGATAGAGCAGGAACAGGAATGGTTGTTGCAGGTTCCAGGATTTAGGTG